>NC_135813.1:30657522-30797125 GCF_964213995.1 Mustelus asterias | reverse complement strand
GTGAGAATCCCGTTTCCCAGCTCTCGCAGGATTTGGGACTCGCATCGCTGTTTGTGCTGATGGTGAAATTGGGCTCAAAAATCACCCCCATAGATTGTGATTACAGTGAGAACTGATGATGCACCTGGAGGGTAAAGTTCTTACTTTAACAAAACAAAAGGGATATGGTCTTTCTTTTCCATAATTTAGAACAGCTCAAATAGTAGGAATACAAGACTTTGAATGAGATTGCATGAGCTGGCCACTAGTTCCTAAAGCAAAGAAACATCCCTCTCCTTCTCGCATGAAGAATTTAAAGTCGACATCAGGAAAACACCCCGATCATGAATTAGTTCAGGACTCTCCTAAGACTGTCCCACAATACAACGCTCTGCCCAAGACTGCATGAAACTACAAAGGGTCATGAATGAAGCCCAGTCCATCATTCAAACCAGCCTCCCATCCATTGACTCTGTCTACACTTCCCACTGCCTCAGCAAAGCAGCCAGCATAATCAAGGACCCCACACACCCTGGACATTCTCTCTTCCACCTTCTTCTATTGGGAAAAAGATACAAAAGTCTGAGGTCACGTACCAACCGACTCAAGAACAGCTTCTTCCCTGCTGCTGTCAGACTTTTGAATGGACCTACCTCGCACTAAGTTGATCTTTCTCTACATCCTAACTATAACTGTAACATTACATTCTGTACTCTCTCTTTTTCTTCTCTATGAGCGGTATGATTTGTCTGTATAGCACGCAAGAAGCAATACTTTTCAATGCATACTAATACATGTGACAATAATAAATCAAATCAAAATCAAATCAAAAGACCTTTTGAAGAACATCCTCTCTCCTCTATTGCATCAATTCCAGTTCCCAAATCAGTTACTTGGCACCCAGTGCCCAAATGGAAGAGTCTTAATGCTATAACTCAAAAATTAAACACTAATTTGCACTTAAGTAGCACTATTAACATCACAAAACTTACCAAGGTGCTTCACAGAATCATTATCAGTCAGAAATTTACAATGAGACAGACAAAGAGATTGTAGGGCAAGTGAGCAAGCAGGTTGATCTAAGATGTTTTAAGAAATACTTAAAAGGAAGGAGAGGAAAGGCAGCACGGAGGCACAGTTGTCAGCACTGCTGTCTCACAGCGCTAGGGACCCGGGTTCAATTCCCTGCTTGGGTCACTGTCTGTGTGGAGTTTGCACATTCTCCTCGTGTCTGCGTGGATTTCCTCCGGGTACTCCAGTTTCCTCCCACAGTGGAAAGATGCGCGAGTTAGCTGGATTGACTATGCTAAATTGCCCCTTAGTATCAGGGAAGACTAGCTAGGGTAAATGCATGGGGTTATGGGGGTAGGGCTTGGGTGGGATTGTGGTCAGTGCAGACTCGATGGGCCAAATGGCCTCCTTCTACACTGTAGGATTCTATGAGAGACAGACAGGGTTTTGGAAGGGAATTCCAGAGATTGGGGGTGAAGGCAATTAATTGTAATGAGGAAAATCGAGGATTTATAGGTTTAACCTGAATTAGCCTGCCAGATCTGAACAATGAGAATGTTAAATGCCTGCGGTGTGGTCACATGTTGCACTACAACACAGGGTTAAATAACAAACTCAAAGCAAGTCCTTCACTTTTGAGTGGTGGCTTTCCTTACAGGTGGTCCTGGAGGTCCAGCAGTTCCTTGATCACCGCTTATTCCTCTAAAGCCCTGCCAACATGAAAACATATTCTGGTGAGATTCAACAGCTAACATAACATTTCTTACAATTCAATAAAAATAAACTTAAGGTGCACTTTTGAATCCACACAAGAACTTTTTTGTATTATCATTTTGTACTCATAAAACTTTAATGTCAACAGCAGAATTGATATAGGTGCAACTGTTACTTGCGTGATTAAACAACTAAGTGAACCCTTAAGAATTCTTATATGTCTATTATCATTGCAACTGAATGCTGAGGATATGTAAAAGCTTGCAATGCCATCCTGACAATGGAAAGCAGGAAAATGTAACTGATTCAGCCTCCACTGACACTTTTACAAGTGAGTTGGACTGATAAATATTGAATGGAGGATGTAAAAGTTACACAGGATTACTGGAACTGTTTAATTAATTTCAAGGAAAGATAGAGAAGGCAGCAAGAGTGAGTTTTTGACTGTTAGCTATTGGTTTCTTGCCTGAAAAATGGGTGTCTGGAAATCTGTGCAGTGTGTTGATAACTCGCCCAATACAATGAAACCAAAGCTTGTCTGGCGCAAATTTAGCATTGTCAGTAAATTGGTGGGCTTTTGCTCCCACCCTCAGTGTTGGAGCTTATATCTGGATATTGAATCCCACATCATTGATTCGACTACAAATGCAATTTTCAGTGACAAGTGCAAAAGGGGGGATTTTCTGCCCCTGTTTTCGGGAGGCAGGAACAGCGGTGGAGGCAGAGAATCGAGCAGGAGTCCCAAAACAGCTTTTAGGCTACGTAGGATATCCCCAGTGATTTGATCCCTCCATTTGCATCTCATTTACAATGCAGATTGTCTCCTCCATATTGGACTGTCCGTTCACACAGAAATGAATTACGACAGGTCCCCCATGACATACGCCTGGCAAACAGAACCCACTGGTGGTGTATAGGTGAGTACAGCCCCTGGAGGAAGAGGGTCATGCCTGGACAGTACCCTGACACTGCTCCTAGCACTGCCCAATGGCACTTTCAGGGCAATGCCGGGGGAGTTCTGTGGGGGAGATGCTGGCAGTTCCGTGGTGGGTGGGAGGGTCCACGGAGTCTTCCTTTTAAATTTTTTTTTAACATCGGAATGCCCAATCTTTCAAGAGCCTAAGTTGTTGGTGGGGCTGACTCACTCAGAGCCCTCTGAGCCTGCATGCCGTTGTGGGACCCACCCCTTTTTGACTAAGTGTCAAAAAATATGATGGGAGAAGTCAGCCAGTGGACAACACCCCCTCCTCCCCGACACCCCCCACCCCCGAGTTGACACTTGGCCAAAAAATTGGAAATTTCTGCCCAAGACTGCCTACATCCTGCCCATCTCCACCAAGCTCTGGGCAACCTAATGTATGGCTCCTAAAGGGACCACCGGTAGAGGCACAGAAAATGGTCCACGAAACTTGGGTGTGCCTAGAAGAAACAACATTCTCTTAGCCTCTTAGGAAAGGTAAACACAGCTGACCCATTTGAGGATTGGTTTCTGCCAAAGCCTAGTCATGAGGGGATTTTTCTATCATGGCCTCCATTGGCTGCCTGAAGATTACTGTATCCATGGGGTGGGGGAGGGTGTGCATTCCTCACCAGAGCTGCTCCTTCCACCTCCAAATGGCTCAGGCCTAATCCTGGCATCAAGGGGATGATGGGGCAACCTGTTTTGCGAGTAACTTGACATTTAGTTCCAAAACGCCTTCAAACGAAGGTGACATGGTAGGGATATTTGTAATAGATTAATGATCAGCCGTGATCAAGATGAATGGCGGAGCAGGCTCGAAGGGCCAAATGGCCTACTCCTGCTTCTAGTTTCTATATTTCTATGACACAATGTACTCTCTTTCCTCACTTCAGAATTTTAATATTCCAGATGCTCTCGCAGCAGTGATTTTTTTCAAGTGCCCGAAAGTAATTGACTCCATGGATACAGAATCTCTTCAATCAATATCTATTTACAACTCAGCCCAAATTACAGCAAAGGCTGCTTATTTATGTCTGTCTGTTTTGTTTTTAAATGAAGCTCATGTCACTTGTGACGTCCTCATTGTTCAGATAGGGTAAAAATAATTGTCCATGCATGATTATCCAACGTTGTTGAATAACTGGGTGCACATTCACACTCTCCATCCCTCAGCAAGATCTGAAGAGTGAAGGACACAGTAGTCTTCAGGCAGACAGTCAATGAATCATTGAAACCCTACAGTACAGAAGCAGGCCATTCGGCCCATCCAGTCTGCACCGACTCTCTGACGGAGCATCCCACCCAGAACCTATCCCCGTAACCCATTTATTTACCCTGCTAATCTCCCCTAAGCTACGCATCTTGAGACACTAAGGGGCAATTTTACCACGGCCAATCAACCTAACCCACACATCTTTGGTCTTTAGAATGATAGAAAAATCCCCTAATGACTGGGTTTTGAAGGGCGGCACAGCGGCACAGTGGTTAGCACTGTTGCCTTACAGTGCCAGGGACCCAGGTTCAATTCTGGCCTTGGGTTACTATCTGTGTGGAGTCTGCACTTTCTCCCCGTGTCTGCGTGGGTTTACTCTGGGTGCTGCGGTTTCCTCCCACAGTCCAAAGATGTGCGGGTTAGGTTGACTGGCCATGCTAAATTGACCCTTAGTGTCGGGGGAATAGCAGGGTAAATATGTGGAGTTACAGGAATAGGGCCTGGGTGGCACTGTGGTCAGTTTGGACTCGATGGGCTGAATGGCCTCCTTCTGTACAGTAGGCACTCTATAATTCTATGACATTGCCAGAAGCCAGGCAGCAAATCGCCCACTCTGTCAGCAAAATCAACTCCAGGGGAACAATGATCTTATTAGAAGTGAGAAGGAGAGCATGAAAAAGAAATCCATATTCCTGTAAATTTTGGACTGGAATAGGATTCATCCAGGAAAGATCACACAAGGGGAACTCCAATACAAATACTTACATAAGGCCCCTTCTTCCCGATATCACCCGGAATGCCAGATGCACCCTGTGAGAGAAAGCAAATATAAGAAGGATATATTTTCCTTCATTGCCTGAAAGTGACAAAAGTACATGCAAATTTCCACCATACACTTAACTGTTTTCACCAATACTAGCTGATGTTTAAATATGGGACTTAATTCAATGAATCACCTGTTTAATTCACAGCATTTTGACTGATCGTCACTTACAATATGTACATTTTAACGGTCAGTTAACTTACAGCCAATGTGGAAAAAAAAAATTTGAACCTTAATGTATTTTGTTTGCAACTGGTTCAGAATTTAAGTACTTCCAATTATAGAACCAGCCTCTCAGTCTAGATTATGTCTAGATTCAGTCTAGATTAATGAAGAAAGATGAATGCATGCACCGCTTTTCAGTTTCTGAGTAGAGGTGCCAGTGTTCAAAGATCTGGAGGCTGTCCGATAAAATAACTTTTGAGCCTTGAGATAAAATAACTTAGGGTCAGCTGGGATTCACTCAAAACGTGCTGAAATGGTTGGCACGGTGGCACCAATCAGGGACCCGGGTTCAATTCCTGCCTTGGGGACTGTCTGTGTGGAGTTTGCACATTCTCACCTTGTCTGTCCGGTTTCCTCCCACAGTCCAAAGGTGTGCAGGTTAAGACCATAAGACATAGGAGCGGAAGTAAGGCCATTCGGCCCATCGAGTCCACTCCACCATTCAATCATGGTTGATTTCAACTCAATTTACCCGCTCTCTCCCCATAGCCCTTAATTCCTCGAGAAATCAAGAATTTATCAATTTCTGTCTTGAAGACGCTCAACGTCTCGGCCTCCACAGCCCTCTGTGGCAATGAATTCCACAGACCCACCACTCTCTGGCTGAAGAAATTTCTCCTCATCTCTGTTCTAAAGTGACTCCCTTTTATTCTAAGGCTGTGCCCCCGCGTCCTAGTCTCCCCTGTTAATGGAAACAACTTCCCTACGTCCATCCTATCTAAGCCGTTCATTATCTTGTAAGTTTCTATCAGATCTCCCCTCAACCTCCTAAACTCCAATGAATATAATCCCACGATCCTCAGACGTTCATCGTATGTCAGGCCTACCATTCCTGGGATCATCCGTGTGAATCTCCGCTGGACCCGCTCCAGTGCCAGTATGTCCTTCCTGAGGTGTGGGGCCCAAAATTGCTCACAGTACTCCAAATGGGGCCTAACCAGTGCTTTATAAAGCCTCAGAAGTACATCCCTGCTTTTGTATTCCAAGCCTCTTGAGATAAATGACAACATTACATTTGCTTTCTTAATTACGGACTCAACCTGCAAGTTTACCTTTAGAGAATCCTGGACTAGGACTCCCAAGTCCCTTTGCACTTTAGCATTATGAATTTTGTCACCGTTTAGAAAATAGTCCATGCCTCTATTCTTTTTTCCAAAGTGTACGACCTCGCACTTGCCCACGTTGAATTTCATCAGCCACTTC
This sequence comes from Mustelus asterias, assembly GCF_964213995.1. Classification (NCBI taxonomy): domain Eukaryota; kingdom Metazoa; phylum Chordata; class Chondrichthyes; order Carcharhiniformes; family Triakidae; genus Mustelus; species Mustelus asterias. Next base: position 30,790,996 of record NC_135813.1, on the reverse strand, counting down.
TTGGACCACTCTCCTAAACTGTCTAAATCTTTCTGCAGCCTCCCCACCTCCTCAATACTACCTGCCCCTCCACCTATCTTTGTATCATCGGCAAACTTGGCCAGAATGCTCCCAGTCCCGTCATCTAGATCGTTAATATATAAAGAGAACAGCTGTGGCCCCAACACTGAACCCTGCGGGACACCACTTGTCACCGGTTGCCATTCTGAGAAAGAACCTTTTATCCCAACTCTCTGCCTTCTGTCTGACAGCCAATCGTCAATCCATGTTAGTACCTTGCCTCGAATACCATGGGCCCTTATTTTACTCAGCAGTCTCCCGTGAGGTTAGGTGGATTGGCCATGATAAACTGACCTTTAGTGCCAGGGGGATTAGGAGGGGGGGCGTTACGGGTATAGGGCCTGGCTGGGATTGTGGTCGGTGCAGACTCGATGGGCCAAATAGCCTCCTTGTGCGCTATAGGGATTCTTTGATTTATGAAACCTAATAATTCGACACCATAATTTTAAGAACTCATTTATACATCGAAAATACATTTGTCACTATATTAGTTCTATCATACAACCAAGTATCTAAGCAATGAACATTAATATTGGACACTGGAAATAATCAAAGGTGTCTAGATTGGAAAATCTCAATGGAATAAACAAAAACAATTCTGCCAGGAGAGGTCAGTATTTCACTGAATAAAAGATCAGGCTGAAGCATTCACAACAATCTTCAGCTAGACGAGTGGGTGATCCATTTCGGCTTCCTCCAGAGGTCCCCATCATCACAGATGTCAGTCTTTAGCCAATTCGATTCAATCCACATGATATCAAGAAATGGCTGAAGGCACTGGATACTGCAAAGACAGTGGGCCCTGACAATATTCTGGCAATAGTACTGAAGACTTGTGCTCCAAAACTTCTCATTCCCCTAGCCAAGCTCTTCCAGTACAGTTACAACACTGGCATCTATGTGACATTGTGGAAACTTGCCCAGGTATGCCCTGTACACAAGAAATAGGACAAAGCCAACCCAGTCAATCACTGCACCACCAGTCTACTTTCAATCATCATAAAAGAGATGGAAGGGGTCAGTGACAGTGCTATCAAGCAGCACTTATTTGGCAATAACTCATGGACGCTCAGTTTGGGATACACCAAGCTCACTCAGCTTCTGACCTCATTACAGCAGTGGTTCAAAAATGGACAATGGAGTTGAAAGCTAGAGAACAGGTGAGAATGATAGCCCTCGACATCAAGGCAGCATTTGACCAGGTGTGGCATCAAGGAGGCCTGGGAAGACTGGAGTCAATGGGAATAAGGGGGAAAACTCTCTCCTGGTTGGAATCATATCCGGCACAAAGGAAGATATTTGTGGTCGTTGGAGGTCAATCATCTCAGCTCCAGGACATCACTGCACGAGTTCCTCAGGTTAGAGTCCGAGTCCCAACCATCTTCAGCTGCATCATCAATGCCTTTCTCTCCATCATAAGGTCAGAAGTGGGGATATTTGCTGATGACTGCACAATGTTCAGGACCACTTGCAACTGTTCAGGTACTGAAGCAGTCTATGCCCAAATGCAGCAAGGACTGGACAGTATCCAAGTTTGGGCTGGCAAGTGGCAAGTAACATTCACACCTCACAAGTGCCAGCAATGACCATCTGCAACAAGAGGGGCTATAACCATCGCACCTTGACATTTATTGGCATTTTCATTGCTGAATCCTCCCTATCAATATCTTGGGAGTTACCATTGACCAGAAACTGAACTGGACTAGCCATCTAAATACTGTGGCTAGCAGAGCAGGCCAAAGGCTAGGAATCCTGCGGTGAGTAACTCACTTCCTGACTCTGCAAAGTCTGCCCACCATCTACAAGGCACAAGTCAGGAGTGTAATGGAGTATTCTCCACTTGCCTGGATAAGTGAAACTCCAACAACACTCAAGACGTTTGACACTATCCAGGACAAAGCAGCCCGCTTGATTGCTACGCCTTCTACAAACATTCAATCCTTCCACCACCTATGAACTGTGGAAGCCATATATACCATCTACAGGATGTAGTGCAGGAACTCACCAAGGTTCCAAAGGCAACACCTTCTAAACCCACGACCGCTACCATCACGAAGGGCAAGAGCAGCAGATCCCAGGGAACACCACCACCTGGAGATTCCCCTCACCATCCTGACTTGGAAATATATCGCTGTTCCTTCACTGTCACTGGATCAAAATCCTGGAGCTCCCTCTCTAAGAGCACTGTGGATGTACCTACGCCTCAGGGACTGCAGAGGTTTAAGAAGGCAGCTCACCACCACCTTCTGAAGGGCAACTAGGGATGGGCAATAAATCCTGGCCTAGCCAGCAATGTCCATATCCCATAAGATGAATTTTTAAAAAATGCTATGTGTCCCATATAAAAATTATCATAATAGCTGAAAAACATCTTTTCAAAAAGCATTATTCCTTTCTCAGAGTTACAAAGACAATGTGCAGAGTGGATGAGGCAAACCCCTGACTAATCTCCTTGCCTGCTCTGAAAACACATTCAAATTCAAACTGAATCAGTTCATTGTCTCCAAAAAAGAGACATACTAGATCCAAGCTGACAAGAATGAGCATTACACCTGACCTCAGGCTTGATCCTACACTTGATCTTAACCAAAAGGCTGAGAAAACATCTTGTTTCAGAACATCATTCACTCTGCAACGCTTTCTCCATTTTGACTCCTTGAAGTTGTTATTGGATGCAGGAGACCGACTGTACTTGTTTCAGGTTTGGAACACTCCATCATCCAGGCACTTTGTGTGCTTTGGGCCCAATGTCCACTGGGAGTTCATAGAATGATAGAAACCCTACAGTGTAGAAGGAGACCATCGAGTCTGCACCCACTCTGTGACAGAATATCTTACCCAAGCCCTCTCCCTTGCCCTATGCCCGTAACCCTGCACATTCACCATGGCTAATCCATCTGGTGAACTGGTGCCATGACAATAATCTCTCCCTCACTGTCAATAAAATGAAGGAGATTGTCATCGACTTCAGGAGCATAGTGGAGGACATGTTCCTGTCTACATCAACAGGGATGAAGTGAAAATGGTCGAGAGCTTCAAGTTTTTAGGTGTCCAGATCACCAATAACCTGTCCTGATCTCTCCATGTTAATGCTATAGTTAAGAAAGCCCACCAACGCCTCTACTTTCTCAGGAGGCGAAGGAAATTTGTCATGTCTGCTACGACTCTCACCAACCTTTACAAATGCACCACAGAAAGCATTCTTTCTGGTTGTATCACAGCTTGGTATGGTTCTTCCTCTGTCCAAGACAGCAAGAAACTATAAAAGGTCGTGAACGTAGCCCAATCTATCACGAAAACCAGCCTCCCATCCATTGACTCTGTCTACACTTCCCGCTGCCTCGGAAAAGCAGCCAATATAATCAAGGACCCACACACCCCGGAGATACTCTCTTCCACCTGCTTCCATTGGGAAAAAGATACAAAAGTCTGAGGTCATGTACCAACCAATTCCCTGCTGCCATCAGACTTTTGAATGGACCTACCTTATATTAAGTTGACCTTTTTCCATACCTTAGCTATGACTGTAACACTACATTCTGCACGCTCACCTTTCCTTCTCTATGTATGGTATGCTTTGCCTGTATAGCGCGCAAGAAGCAATATTTTTCACTAAAACATGTGACAATAATAAATCAAATCAAATCTAACCTGCACATCTTGGGACAGAAACCAAAGGGCTATTTACCATGGCCAATCCACCTAACCTGCACAAGTTTGGACTGTGGGAGGAAACCAGAGCACCTGGAGGAAACACACATAGACATGAGGAGAGCGTGCAAACTCCACACAGTCACCCGATACCAGAATTGAACCTGGGTCCCTAGCGCTACGAGTTAAATTGTGAAACTCCAAATGGAAAGGTTACAGCTAACATACAAAAAAAACTTTTCTTCCATGCTGAACATTTTGGCAAATAAAGTTTAAATACAAAGAATGTAAAATGGTTGTAATCTGTATTAAAAGTACAGAATGGGAACCTGTGTACCAGGCTTTCCTTCAGGACCGCGTATTCCTTGTTGGCCCTTTAATCCCTGCAAAGATTAAAACATGTTTTGAATTAAACTTTGTGCAAAACAGAAGGACAAAATAATGAAGGCATCTCAATGATAAGTGCCTTAAAATAATGAAAAAGCTACCAACAGTACAATGTCTATACTGGTTGACTAAAATGGAACTAATTCAGGTAAAACAAAGAAGAAATCAACAGTCGGATCCTGCAATTTATATCAATTCACAAGTCCCTGGAATTCCTTAAATAGAAATCAAAGAGATATCACAATCCCTCGCACCTCAAATAATTAAAGCTGCAGCATTTTTCTTATGCATTAATGGGACACGTTGGCGGAGTCTATATTTATTGCCCATCCTTAATTGCTTCCAGAACCGAGTGGCCACTCCATTTGAGGTCTGGAGTCGCACGTAGGTTAGGACAGCAAATTTCCTTCCCTAAAGGGCATTGGTGAATTAGATGGGCTTTTCCCCCCTCGCAGCTTATAGATACCAGAGTTTTATTAACATCAAATTTCACCATCTGCCACGGTGGGATTTGAACCCGGGCCTGGTCTCTGGAACATAAGATATATAGGAGCAGAAGTAGGCCATTCGGCCCATCGAGTCCACTCCGCCATTCAATCATTGCTGATATGCTCCTCATCCCCATTTTCCTGCCTTCTCCCCATAACCCTTCAACCCATTACCAATTAAAAATTTGTCTAGCTCCTCCTTAAATTTACTCACTGTCCCAACATCCACCGCACTTTGGGGTAGCGAATTCCACAATACCCTGGGTCTCTGGATTACTAATCCAGTGACAATGCCCATTATGTCCCTGCCTCCCTGCTCGCTGTACTGCGACTGTAGAATAGCATAAGCAGTCAGCAAACTGGAGTTAGGCCACTGATTAAAAGAGGATTAGTCAGGACCTCCTCAGGATGTGCAAATAAACCTCATAGGCAATTAATTACTTTTGAAGTGGAATCAGTATTGTTTAGTAGGCAGTCTGTGCATTTAGACTTGCCATCCTGAGATTAGCCACAAATGAGCTGTATCATGTATTAGTCCGTGGAGCATAAAGAGAGCTCTGTTCGCAGTGCCTGGATGTTTGAAATAGGAGACAGCCGGTGAAAACATGAGGGGGTTGAAAATCAATTTAGGGAGGTGGTGCAAAACAGTCATTAGTGAGTCAACAGCATGTTTTTTCCAACTCCCCATTCCAATTTCCATTAGGCTCATCAGAAACAATAATCGAGAAGAGTGTAAGAAATGTGCCAGGTTAGTCATTGGCTATTTTGTGCTTCTGGCCCAAGATGGATTTTGCCCCCATGTTCTTTCATAATGTTTGAAAGAAAAGCAAATGTAAACTTCCCAAACATGTTTTCGCAACAGGCTGGGGTTACACTGCAACTCAAAATACTGAGAGATAGTTTCATAGAATCCCTACAGTACAGAAGGAGGCCATTCGGCCCATCGAGTCTGTACAAACCACAATCCCACCCAGGCCCTTTTACCGTAACCCCACATATTTACCCTGCTAATCCCCCTGACACTAGGGTCAATTTTACCATGGCCAATCAACCTAACCCACACACCTTTGGACTGTAGGAGGAAAAGAGGGCACCCGGAGGAAACCCACGCAGACACAGGGAGAATGTGCAAACTCCGCACAGACAGACACTGAGGTCGGAATTGAACCCAAGTCCCTGACGGTGTGTGGCAGCAGTGCTAACCACTAGCCAGTGCTAATCGATGTCAGGGATTCTTACTGACTGCTTAAGGTGAGATTATGAAACCAAACTTTCGAACTGCGCTTTGTCCATTACTGTAGGAACAGAGCTTTACAACATCTGAAACCATCAGGCTGGTTTCTAACTTATACCGGAGTCGGATCCAGATAAAACTGGGATTTGGATTTGTTTTATGATCAAGACAATAGTTCTTTTTGTTTCCTTATTACAGTAATCACCACTAAAAATTGAGAGTTTGCAATATTTCATTCAATTTATCTGCTGTCAACAAATAATACACAATACCAGGGGGATGCTACTGGATAGTTTTTTTTAAAGAACCAACTCAGACATGATGGGCTGAATGGCCTTCCATGCACGGGATTGTAACGTTCTACGATTCTATGACGACTTTGACTTTTTGCCATATTATTTAGTGACTGTGCATCTGTCATACACACTGTCACGCTCACATGAATTTAAACCGTGTCAATCTCAATAAATTCACTTACGGCTGGCCCAGGTAATCCTACTAATCCTCGCTGGCCTATACGCCCCTGTTTAAAAAAAAATACACAAAAGTTTAAGACAATTGATCAAGGAAAATTCTCTGCCGACTGAAGAGCATTATAAAATTGCGAAGTCTTCTCAACTGTTGCGTTCATTTTGGAAAACACCTCGGGCGCGATCTTACCTGGCATTCACACCACGCTCCCGCTGCAGTGAAGTCATAGAATTTAGTGGCCAGCCAAATCTCTGTTCACTGCAGCGGGATGGGAAAATCCCACCAGTGTGAACAGTAGTAAGATTCCGGTCCTTATTTTGAAAATGGAGGAGCTCTTGTGGGGCAGTGATAGTGTCAGCACTGCTGGGATGGAAGCTCTGGGTTTGAGTCGGACACCAGGACTTGTTGACCATGAAAGGCATGTCCATGATGTGACTCAACAAGCTGATAATCAGACTGGGAGCCCTTCCTCTCTTCCCCAAAAGGAAGAGAGTCTGTATGAAGATATGCTTACAAAAAGTCTTTGTATATCAGGGAATGGAAGAGACCAGTAAGATTACTGCTTACAGCTAAATGTTGTAAATGTAATAAACATACGTTTAAGAGGCAGGGTATTGAATTTGACAAGAAAAAAGCTTTGTGTTAATACAACATTCTTTCCCATCAAACAATTCATTGCTTTTTAAATACCGGGATAAGGGGGCATTGGAGACTCAGGGAGTGGAGAGGAGGATGCGACCTCAGGGGCCTGCTGATTGGGGAAGATCCGGGGCACCCGTAGTGGAATTGGAGGTCAATGGAGCTGGGGGATGGGTATGTGCAATCTTGGAGACTTTTTGGGAAGGTCAAAGGGGGCTGGGGGAGTGGGTGTGCACGATCAAGAACAAAGCATAAAGAAAAGTACAGCACAGGAACTGGCCCTTTGGCCCTCCAAGCCCATGCCTCTCATGATGCCCTAACCAAACTTTTTTAAAAAAACACCTTCTGCCCTTACTCGGTCCACATCCCTCTGTTCCCTTCCTGTTCATGTAACCAACCAGATGCCTCTTAAATGTTGCTAGTGTGCCTGCTTCCACCACCTCCTCTGGCAGCGTGTTCCAGGCACCCACCACTCTCTGTGTGTAAAACCTCCCCCCCACATCTCCCTTAAACTCCCCCCCTCTCACCTTGAACCTGTGCACCCTCATAATTGACACTTCCGCCCTGGGAAAAAAGCCTCCGATTATCCACCTTGTCTGTGCCTCTCATAATTTTGTCGACCTCTATCAGATGTCCCCTCAGCCTCTGTCTTTCCAATGAAAACAATCCTAGTTTACTCAACCTCTTCTCATAGTAAATGCCCTCGAGATCAGGAAACATCCTGGTGAACCTTCTTTGCATTCTCTGCAAAAAGCCTCCATGTCCTTCCGTAGTGTGGCGACCAGAACTGGAGGTTTTTTGGGAAGGTCAATGGTTGTGAAGGGTTCTTAGGTTAGCACCTGGATCCAGGAAGAAAGGTAAAGGCTCCAACCTCATGAGCCTACCAAATCTCTGACGTGATAAACTGCCAGGTTACCCAATGCTCAGGAAACCAGTCCAACCACAGTTCAAGTTGAAAAGTAGAATAACAATAAGGTTTGTAGCCTCACTGTTATATTTAAAGTTCCAACCCACCTCCTTGGATTGGTTTTGTCTCCCGCCAATGTCTGGCCTCAGTTAATGCTGGAGGGTTCGAGACAGGTTCTGACCTCAAAACAGATTTTGCAGACTTTAAATTACCCCCAACCTTCCCACCTCTCCCCACCCCTACCCAACAAAACCCAGGATTTTTTAGATTAAAGAATATCCCTTTATTTCACTTTCTGTACCTGATTTGGGTTTGAATAAAATATTTTAACTGTTTCGGACTCAGTCCATAGAAGCAGGCCATTTGACCCATCGAGTCTGCACTGACTCATCTTCTTCAGAGCCTATCCCCGTAACCCCACGTATTTACCCCATTAATCCCCCTAAACTAGACATCTTCGGACACTAAGGGACAATTTAGCACAACAAATCAACCGGAGGAAACCCACGCCGACATGGGGAGAATGTGCAAATGCCACACAGTCATCCGAGGCTGGAATTGAACCTGGGTTCCTAGCGCTGTGAGGCAGCAGTGCTAACCACTGTGCCACCATGCTGCCCCCTGCTCATTTACTGCTCATTAACAACTCTTCTGTCTGACTGGTTAAGGGGATACAGAATGGTTGCCTTTTTTACGCCAATTCCAGATGCCCCAAGAAGGTGCCGTGCTATTTGACTGGCAGTAACTTGACATAGAAAACCCCATCAAATATTTTTTGGGCAAGTACAGGCCTACCAAATGGTTGGTGTTATTCATTCACCATTCGCAGCAGAATCTGGCCCGCTGGCATGAGTTATCAGCCTGAAATGGTAACTCACTTTCTCTCTCCACAGATGCTGCCAGACCTGTATTTCCAGCATTTTCTCCTTTTAATTTAAGGAGTCATTGGCGATTGGTTCCACTTCTGGTAATAACTTCCCGGTTGTCTCCGAAAATCAGCATTTACATGTAGTCAAAATAGGTGGAATTCTCTGGCCGCGCTGGTCTATAAGCAGGAAATTCCCACCCGACTGTCAATGGGGTTTCACATTCTCCGCAACCTGCCCGCTAAAATTCCAGTGGCAGGCTGGATGGGAGAATTCCGGCCAATACATTTGGATAAATATGACTTCGGAATTTCTCTTCTAAATTTACATAAATTCAAACAGGGTGACGATGAATTTGGCACTGATTGAGAATAGTCACAAGAACACGATCAGTCGGACTATCATCAATACAGGAGAATATAGACCATGTGGGAAATTGCGATCAGTGGAGTTGATGGTGAAAGGAGCTATCGAACAAACCAGTCTGTAGAAAACAATAAAGGTTAGGTACAATGTTCAGCAAGTCCTTTTGATACAGGTCATGGAGAGAATTTTCTCCCCTCATATAATTGCTTTCCTTTTCAAAGTCTTTCCTTCAAATAAATACAAACCCTGTGTCCTCTGGATCCTCTGATTCCTTTGGGGCCATCAGGTCCTCTGTTTCCCTGAGATAGATACAAAAAAATATAGAAAAAGCAACAGCACTCGGGTAATTTGTAATTTTCTTGTGAAAGCTTATGGCTGTTCTTTTTCAGCATAATACCCAGTACAAACTTTATCATCTTGTTTAATGTAATTCAGCCTCCTTACACATTTAACTTGTTTGATGAGGAATTGGGAATTTTTCCCTTGGTTGATTAAGAAGGGAGAAAGGGGTAAGGGCTTAGAAAGAAAAGGAGGTTTGAATTTACTGCCATATGCTGGGGAATTGCAACAAATCTGTGGGTGGCTGGAAATAGCACTTAGGGCGAAGGGGATCAAGGTTATGGGGAAAAAGCAGGATTAGACTATTGAGTTGGACAATCAGCCATGATCGTGATGAATGGGGGAGCAGGCTCGAAGGGCCAAATGGCCTCCTCCTGCTCCTATCTTCTATGTTTCTATGCCTATGTTTCTATGATGGGCTTGGTGATCTGACAACTAAGGGTATACTGACCTGCAGTACTCAGATACTGATGAACCAGACTGATTCTTTCATGGGATCTGGAGGGGTAAACCTATGGATACCAACACCATAACTGGAGGAGGACTTCGCTTGACAAATTTCTGTACTGGTAAGTGTGAGTGACTAAGACCTCACACTGTGTATTTAGAATATATATATAAACATACATGGCTATTTCTAAAATTTTTAAATAGAACAAAAACCTTAAAAATGCCTGACCCTATGTCTGTCTGCAGCCGCCTAACGCAGGAACATAGGAATTAGGAGCAGAATTCGGCAAACTCAGCCCTTCGAGGCTGCTCCACCTTTCAATCAGATCATGGCTGATCTCTCAAATCCACCTCCCCACCTGTTCCCCATGTCCCCTTATCTCTTTTTTGTTATTAGAAATATATCTATCTCCTTCTTGAAACCATTCAGTGATTCAGACTCTACCGCGCTATGGGGCAGCGAGTTCCACAAATTCACCACCCTCTGCAAGAAGTAGTTCCTCCTCATCTCAGTTTCAAATCTACCACCTCTCAACCTATACCTGTGACCTCTTGTTCCAGTTTGCCCCATAAGAGGAAACATTTGGTCTACATTTACTAATGAATCCCTTTTAAAACTTTATATACCATGATCAGATCCCCTCTCATCCTTCTAAACTCCAGTGAGTATCAGCCCAAACAGTTTAATCACTTCTCACATGTCAACCCTGTCATCCCCGGAATCAATCTGGTAAACCTACTCTGAACTGCCTCCAATGCTACCACATCCTTCCTCAAATAAGGAGACCAAAACTGGACACAGTACTGCAGATGTGGTCTATACAATTGCAACAACACTTCTCTCCGAAATACTCTAGTCCAAAAGAAGCCACCTGGCAGTTTTGGGAAAATGTGCACCTCGTTATCTCTGAGGAACTACTAACGATCACCTGTGGATTGCACAACCCAAATTCAAAGACAGCTGTACAAAGGCCATCGGCATTTCATAAACCAGGCTGGCTAGAAGGAGATGGATCATCTGATAAGACATAAGTCCTGCAGCCTTCCTTTCAATTACTAATGACCGAGTCTTTGGAATCCAGACAATGGATACACATCCTTTACAAACTTGGTGGAGAGATGGGAGTCATGTGACATGGGCCTTTGGCTAGTGGAACCAGTAATATTGTCTTGCTGTACTGAAAATCTCATTTTGCTGTTTTACTATCTGACAAGCAAGCAGTTCTTAGCTAGAAAAGGAGCTCTGTCTGGGTGGAATATCTGACCTACACTGCTCCTGCTGGAAAATCCATCACCTACAAGACTGATTCATCCTTGCATGTCTATCTCATCATGTGAAGTCAACACCACCAGAAAAGTGAGTTGTACAGCATCGGTTTTCAACCCACAACCTCCTTGGAACTCTGGAACCCACACAAAACAATAGTTATTTTCTCTATGGTCTCTGTACTATAATTTTTTGTATTTTCCATATCCCTGTCTTTACTGCCTGTGTGTGGAGACGGTATTACAAACTTTATTGTGTTTTGAATTGTGCAACAACCTTTTTTTAGTTCCTCCAGTCACGAGTGTGCAGTGGGGTAACTAACAGAACACTGGATCTAAGAGAAACTGAAGGGTTGGGAAACAAGCCGCCACTTATAAAGAGGGAAACAAATCAAAATACCTTTCTGCTTATGGATGGGTGGTGACACGAGCAATTAGTGCTGTTTAAATTAATCCCTCTCTTGTCCGTTACAGCAAGCTACAATGTACTAGCTCATTAAAATCCAAGAGTACCATTATTTACACTGGGGGTCCCGTAAGCATTGGTTTTTGCTTGTTCTGAACTCAAAGCTCTCAGGAACAAATAGCAAAATATTGTGGACATGGAACATCTGGAACAATAGCAGAACAGAATGGGCACACTCAGCAAGTTGAGCAACATCTGTGGAAGACTGGAAGGCAGAGTTAATCTGTTAGGTCAATGTCCTCGGTCAGAGCTGGTCAGAAAGATCTGTAACCTGAAACAGCCACCCTACCTTTCTCGCTCCACAGATGCAACCTGATGGATTGTAGGCAGAATTTCCCCTTCCCTGCCCGCCACAGGAATCGTAGCAGGGGGGTGTGGGGCGGGGTGGGGGGTGCAGACCATGCAAAGGTCTGTTGACCTCTGGCGGGAATTTCCGGCCTTGGGGTGAGCATGGCAGGAAAATCCCACCCTGTTACAAGCATTTTCTGTTTTTATGTCTAAGTTTTCTAAATGCGGGTGAATGTGGGTGTCCTTACAGGGGAAGAGTTTGCACGGGTAAATCAGACAAATCAAAATCAACATGGATTTCTTGAAATAAGACTATTACTGGATTTTTAACCAATTCACTCATTTTTTAAAAATACTTTTCCAATTCAATCAAATCAAATCCAATTCAGAGTCTCAACAAGTTGAGACATTTCAGATCCAGGCTGACAAGACAGGGCAAGCGACCATTTACCCTGTCCTGGGCCCGATCTACATGAGCCAAGCTGATTGGAGAAGGGGGAGGTTCCTCCTCCAAGACTTGGGCTCATTTGCATCTTAGCCAAAAGGCCGAGATGCCGCTTTTAAAAATTGCTTCATATGAAACATATGAAGCTTCAATGTAACCTAATGACCTCAACCAAGTGCAGCATCCTCGACTCCTGCATAGACGTTCAGTGAAACAAATACTCATTCGTCAAAATAATACCATCTAAACTGCAAAGTAAATCTATTAAGGTCATACTGTCAGAATTGGATAAAAATAAAATGGGATAAAATGCATTTCTTATAAAAATGAGACAAATATTCAAATAATCCTACAAATATTCAGTTGCTTCATCAGTGATGAGTATGATCTGTGACTAAATACATCAGATGGCCAGGGACAAGGTTATCACACTGTTTAGTCATTCTTAGTCTCATATTCTTGCAGGTTGTTTCATGACTTTTAAACCAAGCATCTCAGGGTTCTTTTGACCAATCTTCGCACAATCGCTCTATCTAGATGTGCAGATGAATTTCTGCAAGGGATTTTCTCATTATCATAGAATCATAGAATCCCTACAGTGCAGAAGGAGGCCATTCAGCCCATCGAGTCTGCACCGACAACAATCCTACCCATGCCATTTCCCCGTATCCCCATATATTTACTCCGCTAAAGCCTCTAACCTATGCATCCCAAGACAGTAAGGGGCAATTTAGCATGGCCAATGCACCTTATCTACACATCTTTGGACTGTGGGAGGAAACCGGAGCACCCGGAGGAAACCCACACAGACACAGGGAGAGCGTGCAAACTCCACACAGACAGTGACACAAGCTGGGAATCGAACTCGGGTCCCTGGTGCTGTGAGGCAACAGTGCTAACCACTGTGCTACCGTACTGCTCCAATCTTCCGTACCTTCAGTGGAAACACTGAAAAATTGCTGTAAATAGCATTGTCATGATTTAGCTGAGATTTCTTTGACTCTTCCACCACAGTTATGGTGACCAGGTGGGAGAACCGCCACAGAAATTAATTTCAATTACCCTGTACAACAAACAATAGAGTTGAACTTTTAAACTTTCTCTAATGCGGCGGCACGGTAGCACAGTGGTTAGCACTGCTGCTTCACAGTGCCATATACCCAGGTTCGATTCCCGGCTTGGGTCACTGTCTGTGTGGAGTTTGCACGTTCTCCCCGTGTCTGCGTGGGTTTCCTCTGGGTGCTCCGGTTTCCTCCCAAATTTTGAAAGACATGCTGGTTAGGTGCATTGACCCGAACAAGCGCCGGACTGTGGCGACTAGGGGAATTTCACAGTAATTTCATTGCAGCGTTAATGTAAGCCTTACTTGTGACTAATAAACTTAATGCAACATGGTCAGTAAAAAGACAGACAAATCTGGTTTCTCAAAGATGATGATGATTACACCAGTTCTTAATTAGAATTCATATCTGGACCTCGCCAAACTGACCTTGAATCCTACAGGTCCTTGCTGGCCTTGAAGACCCATGACTCCATCATCGCCCTAAAAAAATGTTCACAAACAGTGAATGTTAAATAAATGACAAATCACACACAGAACTTTCTCCTGAAATGAGGAAATAGCTATAATTCTATGTAGGTACCGAGTCTATAATTTGATCAGTCTATCAATGGACTAGAATCATAGAATGGAATCATGGAATCCATACAATCAGAAGGAGGCCATTCGACTTATTGAGTCTGCAACCGACAACAATCCCACCCAGGCTCTATCCCCATAACCTCATGTATTCACCCTACTAGTCCCCTTGACACTAATTGGCATGGCCAATTAACCTAACCCACACATCTTTGGACTAGAGAGAGAATATTAGGAGTAAATCCTTCTAAATGTAAGTCTTCCCCCCAGGAACCAGCATTGGGTTGCAAGTAATACTTCTGATTCAAAGGTCTGAATTTTCGCCGAACTGGAAGAGCTTATTTTAGCCAAAATGGTGCCAGAACCCGGATTTTGGAAGTCCCATTCCAGTAGACAGCATCTACCAATTTCACTGGTGAATGAGAGGAGTGGCGAGGATGGGCACAGTTGGGATGCGCATCGCACATTTGCAGTTCATGGAGGCAGTGACACATTTAAAAGTGCAATATTGGTCACCCAGATTTTTGAATCACAACTTTACAAATTTAATTGAAAAATCTAAACCTACTGGCATTATTTGGAGAGGTCAGTTTCCTTTGTGGACAGGTCACGTATACCTTTTAAGCCTGAATATACATAAAGAATGGATAAGGCCTATGGAACTGTCATGCTGCCAAGTCATTTAAATCCCCCACTCTTTACATTTTGAAAATAAGACAGCCTGCAGTTGAAAACAAATGGTACTTGTAATTTCAATCGATGCTTGTCAACATACGTTTGAGTGCTCTGACTATTGTATTTCTGTTTGCCTATCACAGTTTGATTGACAGCTCCATGTGGTCATAAAGTGATTAGCTGCCTTCGATGTAGGGTTATGCATCCAAATCTTTGTCTTTATTAGGGATTGAATACTTGAAGAAATTTAAAATGCAATGAATGGACTTTTATCGATGGGAGTGTTTTATTTAATATAGTGAAATCTATATTAGATACTTAGAACTTTATTTTACCTCAGCATGGTTTCTGAGTTCTGCCCAGGGTGGAGCTGGGTATAATTGTCACAAAAACCCATCTGGTTTACTATGGCTTTTAGGGAGGGAAATCTGCCATCCCTTACCTGCTCTGGGCCACATGTGACTCCTGACCCATTGCACTGTGGTTGACTTGTAACTGCCCTCTGGAATGGTGTGGCGAACCAATCTGTTCATGGGCAATTAGTGATGGGCCTTGTACGCCCTCATCCCATGAAAGGCTATTCAAGAAAACTCCTTCCTAAGCATGTGATATGTCAGAACATTACACTCTCAAAGTTCTTTGAAAAGTACCACAATTAAATAAAAAGCAACAAGCTATTGAATACAATTGATGCACATTTGTGCTAAAAATTTGTCCAACTGAATTGGGTTGATTTAACCTTCCATCTTCACTCACAGTCATTGGGATTAAATTTCTGCAAGTTATCACCCAATTTTCCATCAACATTGAAACCCTCTGTTTTTAAATCTGAAAACTGTTTGCAGAGGTGGTGGTTTGGCTGTGTGAAATCTAATGGACAGAAACTTCTAAATTGTATTCTTTGACTTTACAACATTTTTTTATTTCAAATTTCTTTGTTCCACCCAAAAAAATCAAATTCAAATTGAATCCAATTCATTGTCCCCACAAGAGGGACACACAAGATCCAAGCTGACAAGATGAGGCATTACACCCCATGTTGGGTTTGATCCGACACTTTGGGTGCAATCTTACGGGCCGTTCACGCCATGCTCCCGCTGCGGGGAGGTCGGAGAATTTGGCACCCAGCCAAATCTCCATTCATTGCAGTGGAATGGGAAAATCCTGCTAGTGTGAATGGCGGTAACATTCCGATCTTCATTTTAGCCAAAAGCGGCAAAGTGGCTTTGAAAGATTGCATTAGGCAACATCTCAGTTAAACCTCATTGGCTATCCTGATCAGACTCTCCCCTTTGACTTTACAATTATATTTTTACACTTTTTTACTCTGTTCTTAAAGTTACAAAGCTAATCCTCAGAGTGGACTGTCAGACCCATTCCTTGCTTGCTCCAAAAACCAAATTCAAGTTGAATCCAATTCATGGTCCCCATCAGAGAAACAAGCAAGATCCAAGCTGACAAGATAAGGCATTGCACCGCATCCTGGGCTTGATCTGAGCCAAAATGTGTTGTACTAAGGGGAAGATCTTGTGGCATGCTGATACCATCCCTACCCCTGGGCTGGAACTCTGGTTTCAGGTCCCTCTTAAGGACTAGATGGCCATGGGAGGTGTGTTCATAATGTGGCCTGATAGGTTTATTATCAGCTTGCAATTTCTCCCAATACCCCTGATGGCAGGTGGTAAGAACAGGAGAGTTTCCCTGGTCAGTCAGACTGCAGAAGGCAAACCACAGCGATATTTATGGATAATCACACATAATCATGGACAAAACCAATGTAGGTCCATGGTCACCAATGCCCTCTTAGGACATGGTAGCTGAAGGATGGTGAATGTGCTATGTACTGTAGTTGCACAGTTACGCTGCAGATATATTACATTCATCCATTTGTTTTTGTTATTGTCCATCTTTCCAAAAGCATTGATGAGGCAGAATTGGAATATTTGAGCAGCCCTGCAAAGGATGTAAAAATTCTGAT
The DNA here is from genome assembly GCF_964213995.1 of Mustelus asterias. Lineage (NCBI taxonomy): Eukaryota > Metazoa > Chordata > Chondrichthyes > Carcharhiniformes > Triakidae > Mustelus > Mustelus asterias. The sequence continues at coordinate 30,774,381 of NC_135813.1, read as the reverse complement.
TTGCTGAAGTTCGACTGAAGCAGAAAATAAGATATTGCAGAATTCATTTCACCATCCACCTCTAGTTCAGCATTTGCCTCTCAACTATACAGTACAAAGATTCACAAACGGATTTTCCCACCTCTGCCGCCTTGCGTGGCATGTTTCCAGTGGCAGAGGTGGCTTGCCATTGGCATCTTCTGGTTCATCAATGTCGATGCCATTTTGCGTGGCTCACCAGTTGCATTGCTGGGAAACCCGCCCCAAGAGTTTGCTATTTGTAGCATTGGAGAATCAGCTGGTGCGAAGGGCTGGAAAATTCAGTCCTTAGTTGCAAAGTAGAATATAAACATTTGAGATCATGAGGAGGCAGCATAACTACTTTTTTATTATTCATTCGTGGGACACGTTGCTGGCTGGCCAGCATTTATAACCCATCCCTAGTTGCCTGAGGGCAGTTGAGAGTCAACCACATTCTGTGGCTCTGGAGTCACATGTAGGCCAGACCAGGTAAGGATGACAGATTTCCTTCCCTAAAGAACATTAGAGAACCAGATGGATTTTTCCGACAATCGACAATGGTTTCATGGTCATCAGTAAATTTTTAATTCCAGATAGGTTTTATTGAATTCAAATTCCACCATCTGCCGTAGCGGGATTTGAACCCGGGTCCCCAGAACATTAGCTGAGTTTCTGGATTCGTACTCTAGTGATAATACCACTAGGCCATTGCCTCCCTTTTTGCCATTAGGCAAATATATACTAATATATGTTTGCCTAAACTGGGAGAAAATCCTTTCAAATTAATATTCCATAGAATCCCTACAGTGCAGAAGGAGGCCATTCAGCCCATTGAGTCTGCACTGACTCTCTGAAAGAATATCTTACCCAGGTCCACCATCCCACACTGTCCCCGTGACCCCCGCGTAGTTACCATGGCTAATCCACCTAACCTGCATATTTTTGGACTGTGGGAGGAAACCGCGGAAGGTTTGTCTTCACAAGATAAGATAATCATGGATGAAGTAGGCTATTCGGCTCATCTGAGTTTGCCCATCTTTTATTGAGTAACTTGAGCAAAGGCCTAACTCATAGCACAGAACACAGGCTGTGATGAATAAGAAAAATGATATGATTAATGGTTAAATGGGAGTAAATTTGGACAATGAAGGGAAGCTTAATGGGTCAAGCAGGGTTGAGAGGCCCTCAAAGTATTAGAGCAGGAGAATACTGATTTCAAATCAATGACGGTGTAAGAAGAAGGAAAAGTGTTCTTTACAATATGTAATTTGAAAAATGACAAGTTATACAGATTCCAGCATCTGCAAAACAATCGGAGAAAAATAAAGGAATTCAATCTTTGTACACGTCCAAGTTCCCTGAGCTACTCACTTCAGGTCCACGTAGGCCAAGCTGTCCCTTATGTCCAGGAATTCCAGGGACTCCAGGTGGCCCTCTTGGTCCCAGGAATCCTCTTTTGCCAGGCAACCCAGGTGGCCCCTAAACATAGCAACATTCACAAATCAGATTGTTCAATTGTTTCTTTTCTTGGCTAAAATATCCAAAGCAAATTACGTGAAATACTGCATGTTTCTGTGTTAAATAATATTGCTGTGTCATTTTCTTTTGTTTCCTTTCAGGTTTTAACAAGCAAATTCTAAAACTCAGTGGGACGTCACCTGACATTCATACTTCTTGCCGTGTGCATATTATTTTAAAACATGCTAATATGACTGCCACAGTTCATTATATGCAATCCATTCTTTAGTGCAAAATGTGATCCTCAGAATGATTAATAGGGACTATATTCCAATTTTTCTTGACAAGAGCTGAAACAGCCATCAATCAATAGGGCAGCAAGGTGACATAGTGGTTAGCATTGCTGCCTCACAGTGCCAGGGACCAGGGTTCAATTCCAGCCCCGGATCACTGTCCGTGTGGAGTTTGCACATTCTCCCCGTGTCTGCGTGGGTTTCCTTCGGGTGCACCGGCTTTCTTCCACAGTCCAAAGATTTGCGGGTTAGGTTGATTGCCTGTGCTAAATTGACCCTTGTGTCAGGGGGATTAACAGGGTAAATCTGTGGGGTTACTGGAATAAGGCCTGGGTGGGATTGTGGCTGGTGCAGACTCGATGGGCCGAATGGCCTCCTTCTGCACTGTCAGGATTTTATGATTCTAATGTCCAACGATTGGGAAGTCATTGGATGGAATTTTTCCTGTCCAAGTGTGACAGCAGGTAGGAAACACAATGGCTTGAATCTTACCACCATTCTTACCAACAGGGTTTTCTCTTCCCGCTGCAGTGCACGGAGATTTGGCTGACTACCAAATTCTCTGACCTCGCTGCAACGGGAGTGTGGCGTGAGCAGTCGGTAGGATTGCGCCCAACATTGGAGCCACCGGTACCAATGGCAGCTTTCTCCGCCGTATCATTGAGAACATAGAACAAAAACTTCAAGGGCGGGTTCCACGGTCTGATGCCAGCAGAGTGGCTTCTGATTGAGCCTGTCCTACCAGCAACTTTGGGAGCGATGTTACCCAAACAAATTCTAATCCCAAAGGAGCGTGAAAATGGGAGAAATTCACACTGTTAAAAATCAAATCTTACCTGACTTTGTCAAAGAAAAATAAAGCCAAACGTGGAATTTGCCAGCAGGGGGCGTGGGCGGGGTCTAAATTGCCTGAAAGCCAGCTGATAGTAGCTGGGGGCGTAATTGTGCATGTGCACCTTCCAACCACCCCCACGCAAGCCCTCTCTCTGGCACTGCCTCGGAGCACTACCTGGGTACTGCCCCCGAGTGAAGCGCTCACCTGAGCTCCTCTGGAAGGTCTGTCCACCAGGTGCACACTGTGGGAGACCAGTCATAATTCACGCCAGTCTCTCCTCATGCTGACGTGAGGGGATTATTTTATTACAGGGGGCTGGGAATTATTCAGGTATAGAGGCCTGATAATGATATATAAATCTATCGTAATGATGTTCACAATGTTGAATGTCGGGATTCCCATCATGTCACAGGTGGGGGGCTATAAACAATCATATCCTGCTTTTACATCAGCGTGAAGCATGATTTGGACCTCTGGCGGGATTTCCTGCTCCCGTCCCCAAACTCACCCGAAAAGAACGGGAGCAGAAAATCCCCCCTCAATGGGCAGGAGTTTAGGGCCTCGCTCGAGCGAGATCATAAAATCCCGCCCGAGATCAACAGAGACTTCAGTTGTGATAGGGTTTCGGCCCATGTGTCTCTCTGCTCTAACTCAATGCTAGCCTATGCCATTGCTAGTTCAAATTATGCCCATTTTTCCTCTGGCTTCACCTAAAAGATTAACTTCAAAAATAAATAATAGCTTCCCCTAATAAGATCATAAGACAAACGAGCAGAATTAGGCCACTCGGCCCATCAAGTCTGCTCTGCCATTCAATCATGGCTGATATTTTTCTCATCCCAATTTTCCTGCCTTTTCCCCATAACCCCTGATCCCCTTATTAATCAAGAACCTATCTATCTCTGTCTTAAAGACACTCAATGACCTGGCCTCCACAGCCTTCTGTGGCAAAGAGTTCCACAGATTCACCACTCTCTGGCTGAAGAAATTCCTCCTCATCTCTGTTTTAAAGGATCGTTCCTTCAGCCTGAGGTTGTGCCCTCTGGTTCTAGTTTTTCCTACTAGTGGAAACATCCTCTCCATGTCCACTCTATCCAGGTCTTGCAGTATCCTGTAAGTTTCAATAAGATCTCCCCTCATCCTTCTAAATTCCAACGAGTACAGACCCAGAGTCCTCAACCATTCTTCATATGGCAAGTTCTTCATTCCAGGGATCATTCTTGTGAACCTCCTTTGAACCTTTTCCAAAGCCTGCACATCCTTCCTTAGATATGGGGCCAAAACTGCTCACAATACTCCAAATGGGGTCTGACCAGAGCCTTATACAGCCTCAGAAATACATCCCTGCTCTTGTATTCAAGCCCTCTTGACATGAATGCTAACATTGCATTGGCCTTCCTAACTGCCAACTGAACCTGCACGTTAATCTTAAGAGAATCTTGAACAAGGACTGCCAAGTCCCATTGTGTTTGACTTCCTAAGCATTTTCCCATTTAGAAAATAGTCTATGCCTCCATTCTTCCTTCCAAAGTGCATAACTTCACACTTTTCCACAATGTATTCCATCTGCCACAACTTTGCACAATCTCCTATCCTGTCCAAGTCCTTCTGCAGCACCCCCTGCTTCCTCAACACTACCTGTCCCTTCACATATCTTTGTATCATCTGCAAACTAAGCAACAGTGCCTTCAGTTCCTTCTTCCAAATCGTTAATGTATATTAGTTGTGGTTGTGGTCCCAGCACTGACCCCTGAGGCACACCACTAGTCACCGGCTGCCATCCTGAAAAAGACCCCTTTATCCCCACTCTCTGACTTCTGCCAGTCAGCCAATCCTCTATCCATGCCAGGATCTTACCCTCAACAAGATGGGCACTTAACTTATTTCACAGTCTGCGGTGCAGTACCTTGTCAAAGGCCTTTTGGAAATCCAAATAAATCACGTCCACTAGTTCTCCTTTATGTAACTTCCTTGCTACCTCCTCAAAGAACTCTAACAGGTTCATCAGACATGACCACCCCTTGACGAAGCCGTGCTGACTGAGTCCTATTTTATCATGTACTTCCAAGTACTCCGCGATCTCATCTTTAATAATGGACTCGAAAATCTTGCCAATGATCGAAGTCAGGCTAACCGGCCTATAATTTCCCGTTTGCTGCCTCCCTCCCTTCTTAAACAGCGGTGTTACATTAGCTACTTTCACCCTCCCTGTCTCCAGTGATTCCTGAAAGATTACCACCAATGTCTCCACAATTTCCTCAGCTCTCTTTTTTCGAACCCTGGGGTGTAGTCCACCTGGTCCAGGTGATTTATCCACCTTCAGACCTTTCAGCTTCTCCAGAACCTTCTCTTTAGTGATGGCCACCACACTCACCTGTGCCCTCTGATTCTCCTGGAGCTCTGGCATCCCACTGGTGTCTTCTATCGTGAAGATTGATGCAAAGTAACTATTCAGTGCCTCTGCCATTTCTTTGTTTCCTATTATTACTTCTCCAGCCTCATTTTCCAGTGGTCCAATCTCTATTTTTGCCTCTCTCTTACCTTTCATATATTGAAAAAAAACTCTTCCTATCTTCTTTTATATTACTGGCTAGCTTACACTCAGATTTCATCTTCTCCCCCCTTATTGCTTTTTTAGTTGTCCTCTGCTCGCTTTTAAAGGCTTCCTAATCCTCCGGCTTCCCACTAATCCTCACTTTGTATGCTTTTTCTTTTGCTTTTATGCTGTCCTTGACTTCCCTCGTCAGCCACGATGCCTCGTACTCCCCTTAGCATGTTTCCTCCTCCTTGGGATGAATTTCTGTTGTGCCTCCTGAATAACCCCCAAAAACTCCTGCCATTGCTGTTCCACTGTCTTCCCTGCTAGGCTCCCTTTCCAATCAACTCTGGCCAGCTCCTCCCTCATGTCTTTGCAGTTACCTTTATTTAATTGTAATATCGTTACATCTGGTATCAGCTTCTTCCTCTCAAACTGCAGGCTAAATTCTATCATATTGTGGTCACTGCTCCCTAAGGGTTCCTTCACCTTAAGTTCCCTAATCAAATCTGCCTCATTACACATCATCAAATCCAGAATTGCCTGTTCCTGAGTAGGCTCTGTCACAAGCTGCTCCAAAAAAACATCTCTTAGACATTCCACAAATTCCTTTTCTTGGAATCCACTACCTACCTGATTTTCCCAGTCCACCTGCATATTGAAGTCCCCATGATTATTGTAATATTGCTTTTTTCATATGTCTTTTCTATCTCCTGATTTATTTACTGCCCCACATCCTGACAACTGCTAGGGGGCCTGTACATAACTCCCATCAGGGTCTTTTTACCTTTGCGATTCCTGAGATTCTATGCCTTCTGATCCTATATCGCTTCTTGCTATCGATTTAACTTCATTCCTTACAAATAATGCAACCCCATCCTCTTTGCCCATCTGCCTGTCCTTTCGATAGGACACATCTGTAGTGGACCTTTCAAAATTTGAAATGTTATTTAGCCTTTAACTGATCATTCTAATTCCTTTAATTTCTTCCTCTATCCACCGCAGTGGGCATGTTCTGCAGACTCATCCTCCCCTGCTTTTCACCATCTCTCCATTCTACCCTGGCAAAAAACAATACACTTTTCATCTATTTTAATGTGTGATTTTTCTGTTTATAACAGGGGCAACACTTCTAATGTAGTGCAAATATAACACTTCCCCATTGTGCTACCGAAGTGTCAACAATAGGGAGTCCAGATACAGCACATCAGCATAGAGCAAAGTTCCCTCTGTTCCATACCCACCAACCCTCAGAGAAAACAAATTCTCCTCAGCTCTGTCTTAAATGGGAGACCCCTTATTTTTAAACAGCGTCCCTTGGTTCCAGTCTGTCCTACAAGGGGGAATATATTCTCAGTACCTATACTGTCAGTTCCCCTCAGGATCTTATGTGTTTCACCTCTCATTCTTCTAAATTCCAATGGGTACAGGTCCAGCCACTCCTCATAAGATAACCCCTACAAACTAGGAATCAGTCGAGTGAACATTCTTTGAACTGCGTCTAATGCTACCAAATCCTTTCTCAAGTAAGGAGACCAACCTGCACACAGTACTCCAAATAGGGCAGCACGGTGGCAAAATGGTTAGCAGTGCTGCCTCACAGTGCCAGGGACCCGGGTTTGATTCTGGACTTGGGCCACTGTGTGTGGAGTTTGCACTTTCTCCCAGTGTCTGCATGGGTTTCCTCTGGGTGTTCAGGTTTCCTCCCACAGTCCAAAGATGTGTGGGTCAGGTTGATTGGCCATGCTAAATTGCCACTAAGTGTCAGGGGGACTAGCAGGGCAAATATGTGGGATTGTGGTCGGTGCTGACTCGATGGGCCAAATGGCCTCCTTCTGCACTGTTGGGATTCTATGCATTCTCACCAATGCCTTAAACAATTGTAGAAAAACATACCTACTTTTAAATTCCATTCCCCTTGCAATAAACATCAACATTCCATCTGCCTTTCTAATCACTTGCTGTACCTGAATAGTAACATGTTGTAACTCATGTACCAGGACACTGTGATCCCTCTGTACGTGGAGTTTTTCAATTTTTCTACATGTTAATAATCTGCTGCTTTTCCACTCTTCCTGCCAACGTGAATAAGTTCACATTTTCCCACATGATACTCCATCAGCCAATTTTTTGCCCACCACTTAGCCTATCCAAATCCCGATCCAGACTCTTTATGTCCTCTCTACACTTTACTTTTCTACCTATCTTGTGTCATCAACAAATTTAGCAGCCTTACATTTGGTGCCTATATCCAAGTCATTTTTATATATAGATTGTAAATAGCTGAGGCCCGAGCATTGACCCCTGTGGTACTCCACTGGTTACAGTTTACCAACTTGAAAATGAGCATTTGTGCTGCTCTTTGCATCCAGTTAGGCAACCAATCTTTTATCCATGATAATTTTCCTTCCACACCATGAACCCTTATTTTGTGGAGTAACCTATGATGTGGCAAATGGCTTTTGGAAATCCAAGTACACTACATCTACAGGCTTTCCTTTATCCATATCACTTGTTACTACCTCAAAATACACTAATAAATTAGTTAAACATGATTTCCCTTTCACAAAACCATGTTGACTCTGCCCAATTGCATTAAGATTTTCTAAATTCCCTACTATAACTTCCTTAATATTGGATCCCAGCATTTTCACAATGGCAGATGTTAGGCTAATTGGCTTGTAGTTACCTGCATTATGTCACAAATGGAAGAGTTACATTTGCTGTTTTCTATTCCTAGAATCTGGAGAATTTTGGAAAATTACAACCAATGCAGTTACTATCACTGCAGTGATGCTTTTAGGATCTGAGGATAATGTCCATCAGGTGCTGGCGGTTTATTTAGTCTTTAGTTCAAATAGCTTAACATAGAAACTAGAAGTAGAAGTAGGCCATTCGGCCCTTTGAGCCTGTTCTGTCATTCATGGCTGATCAGCAGACGCAATATCCTGATTCCCCTTCCTCCATATCCCTTCATCTCTTTAGCCCCAAGAGCTATATCTAATTTCTTCTTGAAATCACACAATGTTCTAGCCTCAATTGCTTTCTGTGGTAGTGAATTCCACACATTCACCACTCTCGGTGTGAAGAAATTTCTCCTCACCTCAGTTCTGAATGGTTTACCCCTTATCCTCAAACTATGACCCCTGGTTCTGGACTTTGCCACCATCAGGAACGTTCTTTCGGAATCTACCCTGTCTAACCCTGTTAGAATTTTATAAGTTTATGTGAGATTCTCTCTCACTCTTCTAAACTCCAGTAAATATAATCCTAACCGACCCAGTCTCTCCTCATATGACAGGCCTGCCATCCCAGGAATCAGCCTAGTAAACTTTCACTGTACTCCCTCTATAGCTAGGACATCCTTCCTCAGATAAGGACACCAAAACTACACATAATACTCCAGGTCTGGCCTCACCAACACCCTATACAATTGCAGTAGAACATCTCTATCCCTATACTCAAATCCTCTCGCTATGAAGGTCAACATACCATTTGCCTTCTTTACTGTCTGCTGTACCTGCACGCTTACTATCAGCGACTAATACACGATGACATCACAGTCTCGCTGATGTATCCACCTTTCTCAATACCTTTCCCCTGATGATTATGATTGTTTGAAGTTCCTCCCTCACTTTTACCTCTTGATTGGCAAGTATATCTGTGGCGTTATTTGTCTCTCCAACAGTGAAGACATAGAGCGCGTGAGAGCAAATAACATTAGGCAAATAAATGTTTGATTTCTCAACGAAACGTACAGAATCCCCTTTTTCTCCAGGATCCCCTTGTGCACCATCTGATGCTCTTGGCCCCTGTCAAAGTATCAAAGTCAAAAGTTAGCAATTTCCAATAACAGAAACAAATCTTGATCCCGACATCTGATGCTTGTCAACTTTCTTTTGGAGATAAGCATTCTTGACATTGAGGCAAGTGATTTTTCCTTTCAGTGAAATATCAAAACGTTACACATAATTAAATTAGATGTTCATGCTCCAGAATTATTTTAACCTACATTCCAAGGTTTCATGTGTTCACCCAGAACAAATTGAAAAATAGAGCTTCAATATTTTAAGAAGATTTGGTGTAATTATACTCTCAGATTACTAACTGCTGGGCTTCATCACTTTTAATCCTCAAAACAACTCCTGAGGTATTCTTTCTCCATTCTTTGGGTTTCCTCACTCTAAAAGCAATGCTGAGAGTACCAGTGGCCAACTTACTGCTAGCCCTGTTTTTTTTATTCAATCGTCGGACCTGTGACCAGCGGTGTGCCTCGGGGATCGACTGTTACGTGTCATTTATACTAATGATTTGGATGAGAATATAGGTTAGTAAGTTTGCAGATGACACCAAGATTGGTGGCATAGTGGACAGTGAAGAAAGTCATCTCCAATTGCAACGGGATCTTGATCAATTGGGCCAGTGGGCAGCTGAATGGCAGATGGAGTTTAATTTAGACAAATGCGAGGTGATGCATTTTGGTAGATTGAACCAGGGCAGGACTTACTCAGTTAATGGTAGGGCATTGGGGAGAGTTACAGAACAAAAAGATCGAAGGGTACATGTTCATAGCACCTTGAAAGTGGAGTCACAGTGGACAGAGTGGTGAAGAAGGCATTCGGCATGCTTGGTTTCATCGGTCAGAACATTGAATACAGGAGTTGGGACGTCTTGTTGAAGTTGTACAAGACATTGGTAAGGCCACACTTGGAATACTGTGTGCAGTTCTGGTCACCCTATTATAGAAGGGATATTATTAAACTTGAAAGATTGTAGAAAAGATTTACTAGGATGCTACTGGGACTTGATGGTTTGAGTTATAAGGAGAGACTGGATAGACTAGGACTTTTTTCTCTGGAGCGTAGGAGGCCGAGGGCTGATCTTATAGAGGTCTATAAAATAATGAGGGGCACAGATCAGCTAGATAGTCAATATCTTTTCCCAAAGATAGGGGAGTCTAAAACTAGAGGGCATAGCTTTAAGGTGAGAGGGGAGAGATACAAAAGTGTCCAGAGGGGCAATTTCTTCACACAGAGGGTGGTGAGTGTCTGGAACAAGCTGTCAGAGGTAGTAGTAGAGGTAGGTACAATTTTATCTTTTAAAAAGCATTTAGATAGTTACATGGGTAAGATGTGTATCGAGGGATATGGGCCAAATGCGGGCAATTGGGATTAGCTTAGGGGTTTAAAATAAAGGGCGGCATGGACAAGTTGGGCCGAAGAGCCTGTTTCCATGCTGTAAACCTCTATGACATGAGCATTGCTGGCTGGCCAGCTTTATTGCCATCTTCAGTTGCCCCTGTCTGGGCCATTTCAGAGGGCAGTTGAGAGTCAACCACATTGCTGTGGCTCTGGAGTCACATGTAGACCAGACCAGACAAAGACGGCAGATTTCCTTCCCTAAAGGACATTAGTGAACCAGATGGGGTTTTCTGGCAATCGACAATGGTTTCATGGTCATCAGTAGATTCTTAATTCCAGCTTTTAAAAAAAATTGGATTCAAATTCCACCATCTGCCGTGTTGGGATTCGAACCCAGGTCCCCAGAACATTAGCTAAGTTTCTGGATTAATAGTCGAGCGATAATACCACTAGGCCATCACCTTCCCACATCTTGACCCAGCCCCTAAGTTGGCCCAGGGGCCAAATCCCTCATTTTAGCCCATGCTTGTCAGGAACCACCAGGTTTTTTCTTAGCATCCTCCCCAGATGACAAGTCAAAGAGATACAACTTTGTGTCCAACTTCTCCATGGTACAGAGCACACAATCTTCCAAAGGAATCAGGGAACCAGGATGATTTGTCATTTGGTTATGTTTACAAAGGCAATGGTTTTCTTGACCATTGTTTGAATTCTAATAAAGCATTGTTAAGGTAGCCTTGTATCACAAAATAAAATACTTGTAAATCATTTTTATAGATGGCTGAGTCCCACATTTCAGGACTGTAAAGCTATGACCTGGGCTGAGGACAGTGATCAATTATCAATGATGTTGTTCATGGCATGATAGATCAATTACTTTACCTAGGCAGTCCTTCAGGATTGGGTGCGATTTGCTTCCCTCATCTCAATGGGTTCTGAGATAGTTGATCAGTCCAATGCCCAGTGTGCAGACTCTGTCGCACGTGGGGCAGTTGTGATTGAAGGATTGGGTAGATGAGTTGTTTGGAGATTTATGCACTCTCTCGATACCTCAACTGTACCTCTGCCCCCGCCTTCACTTTAGTCGGGAAAGGCGGTGGGGGCAGAGAATCCAAAAAGGGTCCCTAAACAGCGTTCCTGCCAGTGGGATTTCCTGTTCACATTGTCCCTGCTCCGCCCCAACAATGACAAGATGGGGTTTCCCATCCAGAAAGGACGGGAACCCAATTACCATAAATTTTAATCTAATTAGTGGGCCCCACTACCACCCACCCCCCAACACTCGGATCCCCTTCCCCCGCAAATGTGACATTATGTCAGTGGGGTTTGTGACAGCTGTGGACTAGTGGGAATATGGCAAAGAGAACCCGCCAATGTGCAGTTAGGTACAGCCTGCAGTGGAGAGAGGGACATACCTGCGTGGCGGCATGGGACCCGCCTGTAGGATTTTTTTTTTAAACCAAATGTCAAAAAAAATATCGGGATAAGCCTGCAATGCAGCTGGCGGGCTACACACTGCTTTTCCTGCTTGAGATGAAAAAAAACCCCCAGAAAATCCTGGCCAAAGTCTTTCTGTGTGTTTGGTCCCTTGCTGAGTGAACCTTCTCCATTTTGATCTATTGATTTAATTTAGGGATCACTCTACACCTTTATCTTCTTAAAATAATCACCACGTGCCCATCATTTGAAGGCAGCCAGTAATCACATTTCACCGTGCAAAATTCATTAAGTGCCGAACTGTACAGTAATTAAACATCAGTCTTACTGGGTTGCCTGGAGGCCCTCTGATACCCGGCATTCCGGTCAGACCCTGAAACAGATATGGTCATTTGATTAGGCACAGTTATAAGAAGCTTATTTTAAGAAATGAAATGAACAACGTGCCAGTATCTGTTCATGCCTAAAGCAAATGTTCTACAATTGACCAGTACTCTCATAGGATTGAACCTTCAAGTACGCATTATCATAGAACCATAGAATCGCTACAGTGCCATTTGGCCCATTGAGCCTTCACCGATCATAATCTCACCCAGGCCTTATCCCCATTTATTTACCCTACTAATTCCTCTGACACTAATGGGCAATTTACCATGCCAATCAACCTAACCCACATATCTTTGGACTGTGGGGGGAAACCGGAGCACTCAGAGTAAACCCACGCAGACACGGGGAGAACGTGCAAACTCCACATAGTGACCCAAGGCCAGAATCAAACCCGGGTCCCTGGCGCTGTGAGGCAACTGTGCAAACCACTGTGCTACTGTGCCACCCATGCTATGCTATGCAAGAGAAAGATCACTTTAAGAGCAACATATACTCGGCTCCAAATCACCACATTTACTTTGAAAGCAATTTATTTTTAATCAAACCCAGCTACCCCATTGCCATTGTTCTCTGAATGATCTGTCATAACTTTGCACTCATGCACTTTATTACATTTATTATCCTTCAATGATAAATAATCACACAATAAAAGCCCATTTGTGCAAAGTTAGAATTTCCTTTTATTTATTCGTGGAACATGGGCATCGCTGGCTGGCCAGCACTTATTGCCCATCCCTAGTTGCCTTGGAGGGCAATTGAGAGTCAACCACATTGCTGTGGCTCTGGAGTCACATATAAGCCAGGATAAGGAAGCAGATTTCCTTCCCGAAAGGACATTAGTGAACCAGATGGGTTTTTCCGACAATTGACAATGGTTTCATGGTCATCAGTAGATTCTTAATTCCAGATATTTCTTATGGAATTCAAATTCCACTATCTGCTGAGGGGGGGATTCGAGCCCGAGTCCCCAGAACATTTGCTGAGTTTCTGGATTAATAATCTAGCGATAATACCACTAGGCCATCAGCTCTTCTCCATCTTACTTTGACAGGTATGAGGGGCATGGACAAAGTGGATAGTCAGAAGCTTTTTCCCATTGTGGAAGAGTCAATTACTAGGGGGCATAAGTTTAAGGTGCGAGGGACAAGGTTTAGAGGAGCTGTATGAGGCAAGTCCTTTTACACAGAGGGTGGTGGGTGCCTGGAACTCGCTGCCAGGGGAGGTAATGGAAGCAGATACGATAGTAACTTTTAAGGGGTGTCTGGACAAATACATGAATAGGATGGGAATGGAGGGATATGGTCCCCGGAAGGGTAGGGGGTTTTAGTTCATTCGGGCAGCATGGTTGGTGCAGGCTTGGAGGGCCGAAGGGCCTGTTCCTGTGCTGTAGTTTTCTTTGTTCTTTGACAACCTATACCAAAATTACTGCTGAGTTTTAATATTAATGTTTATCCGGTAACATCCTGGCAAGGTTCATTTTAAAATTTTACTAATTGTCATACTAGATATGAAAAGCTTAGGAACGTGTTTGGCTCAAATTAACCTTTTTCTTTCGCGAGGAAAGAGTGATTCAGTACTGGGAATTTAATTGGAACAAAGGGCTGATGTGAGAACAGGAGAATAATTGGGAAATAGTGATCACAACACAGTCAATGAGAAAAATAGCAAGGATAAGAAAGAGTCAAGATAGATTCTAGACTGGAAAAAGGCAAAGCACAATGGCATAAAAGGGATTTGTCACAATTCACTCAGCAGGAAGGTTAGCAAACATGACAACAGATCATGTGACAGCTTCCTAGAGCAATACATTGTGAAACCAACTGGAGGTAGAAGTATTTTTTATCTAGTAGTGTGTAATAAGGCAGTATTAATTAGTAGTCTCGTAATAAAAGATCGACTGAGAAATAATGATTATAATACAATTGAAGTCCACAGTAGATTTGAAAGCGACATACTCCAATCATAAACAAGAAACTGAAACTTACCAAAGACAGTTACATAAATATGTGAGGAGCACTGGCTATGATTGATTTGATATATAAATTAAGAGATATGGTAATATACAAACAGTGGGAAACACTTCAAAGGAACAAGACAAAATGTTCAACAAAAATACATTTCATTGAAAAACCAATGAGAAAAATCCATTCACGGCTTTTAAGGATTGCAATTTTGGTCTGAGTGCTTGGGAGTGAAGAACATTAGAGGAATTTAAGAGAATTAACCTTAATCTCTTTTTTTCTGAAATCTAATAAATTGCTGGAAAAAATTTACTGGTTTACAAATTGCTGGTGGAAATTTGAAAATCGTTCAGATCTAACAAAGGTAAAAAACAAGGTTCCTGTGTTGAACTAGCAAGAGAATTAAATCAGGGCAGTTAGGTTCAGACTATGATTTTTTTTAAACAGGAGAGACAGAGACGATAAAAAGAAGCCTGCCAGTGCCTGAGCACGGAGTGCCATTTTGCTCTGAGTGCTTGGGGGTTAAGGTAAGTGTGGGAAATTAGGAAGGTGGGAGAGGGGGTATTGCTGTGTCTTTTTTTTTTACTGTGACCACAGATCAGTGGGGCCAGATGCAGGCCAAGGCAGGAGGAGTGAACACGTCTGTGTGATATCATAGACAAGTGAGTCTTTCTCTTCTACCTTTCTGAGTTTGGAAGCGAAGGCTAGTTGGGAAACAGAAATTGCGGAAAGTAAAGATTAGTGATATAAGTAAAAACAAATCAGAATTCAAAATGAAGTAAATTCTAATTAAATGAAATAGGGACACAGAGCCAGGCCATGAGTTGTAGCTGCAACCTATGGGAGCTGGTGGATCCCATTATGGTTCATAGAGACCACGTCTGCAGCAAATGTTGGTTGTTCGAGGAACTTTGGCTCAGAGTTAGTGAGCTACTTGGACCATGGCCATGGAAACCTCCCCTTCCCACCGCAAGTTCCTCTCCAGCCCTGAGCAGATGTCCCAAACCCTGGCACCGGTTAGTCTGACATCAATTATCGGCAAACTGCTGCAATCTACCATTAAAGAAGTTCTAACAATGCACTTAAAGACATAATTATGATCAGACAGAATCAACATGGTTTTATGAAAGGGAAATAGTGTTTGAAAAATTTCTCAGAGATTTCTGAGGATGCAATTAGCAGGGTAAATAAAGGAGAACTTGTAACAAGAACATAAGAACTAGGAGCAGGAGTAGGCTATCTGGCCCATCGAGCCTGTTCTGCCATTCAACAAGATCATGTCTGATCTTTTCATGGACTCGGCTCCACTTACCCGTCCCACTCACCATAACCCTTAATTCCTTTACTGTTCAAAAATTTATCTATCCTGGTCTTAAAAACATTCAACAAGGTAGCCTCAACTGCTTCACTGGGCAGGGAATTCCACAGGTTCACAACCCTTTGGGTGAAGAAGTTCCTCCTCAACGCAGTCCTAAATCTGCTCCCCCTTATTTTGAGGCCATGTTCTAGTTTTTGAGGCCTTACTTTGAGGCCTAGTTCTAGTTTCACCTGCCAGTAGAAACAAGCTCCCTGCTTATTCAACCCCTTCGTAACTTTATATGTTTCTATAAGATCCCCACTCATTCTTCTGTATTCCAATGAGTATAGTCCCAGTCTACTCATTCTGTCCTCATCAACCAACCTTTTCAACTCCGGAATCAACCTAGTGAATCTCCTCTGCACCCCCTCCAGTGCCACCACATCCGTTCTCAAGTAAGGAGACCAAAACAGTACACAGTACTCCAGGTATGGCCTCACCAGCACCTTATACAGCTGCAACATAACCTCCCTGTTTTTAAGCTGCATCCCTCTAGCAATGAAGGACAAAATTCCATTTACCTTCTTAATTATCTGCTGCACCTACAAACCAACTTTTTGTGATTCATGCACAAGGACACCCAGGTCCCTCTGCACAGCAGCATGCTGCAATTATCTTACCATTAAATAATAGTCCATTTTGCTGTTATTCCTACCAAAATGGATGACCTTACATTTACCAACGTTGTACTCCATCTGCCAGACTCTCACGCACTCACTTAAACTATCTATATCCCTCTGCACACTTTGCCCTATCACTCATCTTAGTGTCATCTGTGAATTGTGACACACTACACTGGATCCCCAACTCCAAATCATCTATGTAAATTGTAAACAAATGCAGTCCCAACACTGATCCCTGAGGCACACCACTAGTCACCGATCTCCAGCCAGAAAAACACCCATTTATCCCCACTCTTTGCTTCCTCTTAGTTAACCAATCCTCTCTCCATGCTAATACATTACCTGTAACACCGTGCACCTTTATCTTATGCAGCAGTCTTTTGTGCGGCACCTTGTTGAATGCCTTCTGGAAATCCAGATACACCACATCCACCGGCTCCCTGTTGTCCACCACGCATGTAACGTTCTCAAAGAATTCCAGTAAATTAGTGAAACGTGACCTGCCTTTCATGAACCCATGCTACATCTTTCCACTGGGACAATTTATATCCAGATGTCTTGCTATTTCTTCCTTGATGATAGATTCAAGCATGTTCCCCACTACAAAAGTTAAGCTGACTGGTCTATAGTAACCCGCCTTTTGTATACGTCCTTTATTAAACAGTGGCATCACATTTGCTGTTTTCCAATCTGCGGGAACCACCCCAGAGTCCAGCAAATTTTGGTAAATTACCACGAGTACATTTGCTATTTCCCCCGCCATCTCTTTTAGTACCCTGGATGCATTCCATCAGGGCCAGAAGACTTGTCTACCTTTAGCCCCATTAACTTGCCCAACACTGCTTCTTTAGTGATAATGATGGTTTCTAGGTCCTCACCTGCCATAGCCTCCTTGTCATCAATTTTTGGCACGTTATTTGTGACTTCCACTGTGAAGACCGACACAAAATACCTGTTCAATGCCTCGGCCATTTCCTTATTTCCTGTTACTAAATACCCCTTCTTAACCTCTAAAGGACCAATGTTTACTTTAGCCACTCTTTTTCATTTCATATATTCATAGAAACTTTTGCTATCTCTTTATATTCTGAGCTAGTTTACTCTCATAATCTACCTTACTTTTCTTTATAGCTTTTTACATGGCTTTCTGTTGACCTTTAAAGATTTCCCAATCCTCCAGTTTCCCACTAATCTTTACCACTTTGTATGCATTTTCTTTCAATTTGATATCCTCCTTAGTTATCCATGGCTGATCATCCCTTTTCCTAGTACTTTTGCTGAGCACTGTGAAAGATCACTTTAAATGATTCCTCAATTGTCCCACCGTAAAGACTTTGCTCCCAATCTACCTTAGCCAACTCCTCCCTCGTCCCATTGTAGTCTCCTTTGTTTAAGCACAAGACACTGGTATTGGATTTTACCTTCTCACACCCCATCTGTATTTTAAATTCAACCACATTGTGATTGCTTCTTCTGAGAGGATCCCTAACTGTAAAGTCATTAATTATTCCTGTCTCATTACTTGGGACCAGATCTAGGATAGGTTGCTCCCTTGTAGGTTCCATTAGATACTGTTCGAGAGAACTATCGCGGTTATATTCTATGAACTCCTCCTCAAGGCTGTCTTGACCGACCTGGTTTGACCAGGTAGATGTGGTATACTTGGATTTCCAAAATGCATTTGGTGAGGTGCTTCACAAAAGATTAACAGACAAGATAATGGCTTATAGATTTGGGGTTAATATAGTAACATGGATAGAGGATTGATTGGCAGGCAGGAAGCAAAGAATAGGGATAAATGGAGTATATTCAAGTCGGCAGGTTGTGACGAGTGAAGTACCACAGGGATCAGTGCTTGAGCCTCAGCTCTTTGCAATTTATATTAATGACTTAGACAAAGACACAGAATAATGTAGCCAAGTTTGCTGACAATGCAAAGCTAGTGAGAATGAGACACAAATGACGGAATTTTACCGGCACACCCGCCCGAGGCTCATAAGATTGCGCCCGAGGCCAATGGAGAATGCGGTCCTGCAAGCCTTGCCCGCCCCAGAAACGGGGCAGGCATGCCAGTAAAATCAGGGCCAAAGGGTGTGAGCTTACCGGCCATTCGTGCCACACTCCTGCTGCTACAAAGTCAGAGAATTTGGCGCCCAGCCAAATCTCCGTTCACTTCAGCGGGATGGGAAAATCCCACCGGCGTGAATGGCCATAACATTCCGGCCATAGATGCACCAAAGGGATATGGACAGTTAAATGAGTGGGTAATAAGATGGCCAATGGATTATAATTTGGGGATGTATCAGGTCATACGAATAGAAAAGTAGAAAGCATGCAAGTAGAACAGGCAATTTTTCTTCTCAGCGAATCTTCCCACACACATTTTTCCTTTGGGGAATGGAGGGAAGGTGGATAAGGGACAACTGTTCAGAACCAAGATGAAGAGGAATGTCTTCACTCAGAGGGTTGTGAAGCTTTGGAATTCTCTAACCCTGGGGGATATGGATGCTCCATCTCTGAATCTATTTAAGGCTGAGTTGGATTGATTTTTGGTCTCTCAGGGAATCAAGGGATATGGGTTGTAGGCAAGAAAGTGGATTTGATGTGAAAGATTAGCGGTGGTCACACTGAATAGTACAGTAGGCTCAATAGGCTGCCTAGTCTGTTCCTACCTTTGTCCTTAGGAGCAATGGGGAATCTTCAGATATGAGATTAATTGAAATAAATCTATTCCTATAAGTTCGTAAAGGGCTGCATCAAAGGGAAAGGATCAGTAAATAAGTAGAGAGGCAAAAACTAATAAATTTAAAGGGAGACATGATAAAAGTGAAGCTATAGCTTCTTATCCTGATGGATTTACATTATACACTCTTACAATGATGTCCTTCCTATAGATTATACATATTCTGAGGAGAGAGAGGAACTATTTCACTGAAACAGACCAGGAATTGAATGTTACCCTTCCTCACCAGCAGGCTTGTAGATAACATTCTGAAAAGACGGGCTGATTAGATGTATTGGCCATAGAAATTCTCCCTCAGTATATCCGAACAGGCGCCGGAGTGTGGCGACTGGGGGATTTTCACAGTAACTTCATTGCAGTGTTAATGTAAGCCTGCTTGTGACACTAATAAGTTAAAAAAATTCCCTCCTGCCCACCCCAACCAGTCTGCAATTTGATGGTGGAACAGGTAAAACTTGGGCTGGGTCCCAGACATAATGGGATGAACTGCCTCCTTTTGTGAAAACCTTCATGGGTCTAAATTTCAGCTTCTCGCATTGCTTGTTAGAAACGAAAAAAAACATCTAAATATTGTATTTACTTTAAGCACTCAAATTGTTAGACATGTTCAAGGTGACATTTGTACAGTTTTACCATTGGACCTTCAGGACCAGGCTCTCCTCTTGTCCCAGGGGGCCCAGCTTCACCCTGGAAAACACATTCATAATTACCACTCTCGTACATTTATGACAATTTTTTTTTACATTTAGGCTTATATTAAAATTTTAATGATCACGGTTACATTTAAATTTTAGATCATGCATCAAAAGTTGAATGCCATTAACTCTTAATTAGAAGTTCAAAATAAATCAACCATAGGCCCATGTTAGTGGGCACGGGTTAAAGGAAACATCGGGCATGACCAGCTAAAATATAAAAATCCCAAAACGGACCCGAGTTTCATTTGTACGTAGCCCAGTCTGTCACGCAAACCAGCTCCCATCCATTGACTCCATCTGCAATTGTCGCTGCCTCAGAGAAGCAGCCAGCATAATTAAGGATCCCACGCACACCAGACATATTCTCTTCCACCTTCTTCCATCGGGAAAAAGATACAAAAGTCTGAGAACACATATCAACCGGCTCAAGAACGGTGGCCGCAATTCTCCCATCCTGCTGCGCAAATCTTTTTAGCACAGCGGACTGGGAGATTCTCATGTCGGCCAATTCGCGGGATTCGCGCAAACGTTCGCTAGCGTCTCCCAATGCCGGATTTCCGGCGTTATCTGCTCCACGCCGGAAATCGGCAGGTAAGCGCAAAGACCATTTAAATGGACATGGTAAAAGGACTTAAATCCGATTAGCAAGCCTAGGACTGAATTCTCTGGGCCCGCTAGCATCTCCCACCCCGCCAGAGTATTTCACTCCAGCGAGGATTATAGTTGCTCCCCACTTTCAGGGAGCTAGCGGCCGGACCCTGCTGGAGTGGAGTGAAGGGGGGGCAGTCGGGGCAACCCAGGGGGTCGGACGGTAGTGCCCCCTGGGCATTGGTACCCTGGCAATGTCAGCCTGTGCCCCCGGCACTGCCCAAGGAACAAAGTGCCAATGCCTAGGGGATGCCTGGGCAGTGCCAAGAAGGTGGGGCATATGGGGAAAGGGCCTGATGGGGCATGGCCTCGGGGGTGATCGGTGGAGGTGGGAGGTCCTGCTGCCACTCTGTATTGAGATCGATGGGGGATGCATTGTAGCAACTTAATTTTCATTTTACCTCATAGCAGCAAATTGGTTTTATAAGCTCAATGGGGTAGAAAATAATCTTGAATGGTATTGCATTGAATGTCTGTTCCATAGCCTGACCCATATGTGGTGGTAATGGAGTCAATAAAACTAATTGTGTGAAGGGTGGGTTGCCATGCCAGCCATTTTGTCTAATGCCAAGACAAATTTCTACCTGAATGTATCTCATCCACTTTGCAATGCAGTGCTCTGAAATCCAATGTTTTTTTCATTATGTAGTGCCACATTGAATGACTTATACAACCAATTTAAAACTTTTTTTTAATGAATCAAGTAGTCAGGTCTGATTGTTTTACAAAGGGGTGGACTGTATTTGATGGCAACAGAATAAAATCTTTTCGGCAGCATTCTACTCACAGCTTTTCCCCTTGTACCAGGAAGTCCTTCTAATCCAGGCCGGCCCTTGGGAATAAAGAAAGAAGATATAGGTGTGATCTTATTGACCAGCAGTGAGCATAAGGAAGACAGCACAGGGAAGAGCCTCCCAGGTCTGGAACTTTCAGCATACCTCTGGGGAGAGAGAGTGTGAGAGAGAGAGACAGACAGAAACATACTGCTCTCTTCCACTAGATTCTAACTAGCAATTCACAGAAAGCAGAATTTTCAACTCCAGAGGGCAAAGCAAGAAGGATCTTACTCCTTCAATTAGGACAACTGTCCGGCATCTGTTATTTATATTTATGCTGTTACTTCACAGCAGTGTAGGGAGGAGGGTATGTTTTGCTGTGCCAGTGTCAATTATACTGTATTCATTTTAGTTGGCATGCAAACCGTGCACTATTCACCTAACCTACTTATCACAAGTAGGTTAGGTGAATTGGCCATGCTAAATTGCCCCTTAGTGTCCCGGGATACGTAGGTTAGAAGGATTAGTGGGTTAAATATGTGCGGTTGTGGGGATGGGGCCTAGGTGGGATTGTTGTCGGTGCAGACTTGATGGGCTGAATGGCCACCTCCAGCACTTTCGGGATTCTATGAAGTGGGCTTACATTAACACTGCAATGAAGTTACTGTGAAAGTCCCCTCATCGTCACACTCCAGCGCCTGTTCTGGTGCACTGAGGGAGAATTTTAGCATGGCCAATGCACCTAACCAGCACATCTTTCAGACTGTGGGAGGAAACTGGAGCACCCAGAGGAAACCAGACACGGGGAGAAGGTGCAAACTTTGCGCAGACAGTGACCCAAGTCGGGAATCGAACCCGGGTCCCTGGCACTGTGAGGCAGCACTGCTAACCATTGTGCCACCATGCTACACATATTTATATATATATATATATATATATATATATATATATATAGATAAAATAATTTATAATGATACTTATTTTGCTGCTGGCCCCCTCCTTTAAGTACTGTTTGTCAGGTTGCCGAGTGCCTTACGACACTGATTGGAACACCCATGGGGCAGGCTATAATCATGTGTATTTTGATTCTGCCAGGGGGATCTTAGGGTGGCACGGTGGCACACTGCTGCCTCACGGCGCCAGGGACCTGGGTTCAATTCCGGCCTTGGGTCACTGTGCGGAGTCTGCACATGCTCCCCGTGTCCGGGTGGGTTTCCTCCGGGTGCTCCGGTTTCCTCCCACAGTCCGAAGATGTGCAGGTTAGGTTGATTGGCCATGCTAAATTAGTGTCAGGTGATGAGCAGGGTCAATATGTGGGGTGACGGGAATAGGGCCTGGGTGGGATAGATGTCGGTGCAGACTTGATGGGCCGAATGACCTGCTTCTGCACTGTAGGGATTCTATGAAGCAAGCATTAGGACCCATTTGCTGGTGAAAATGGCTATAATTAATTTTAGATGTGTGTCCTGGATATCGATGGAAGAGCCTTTAACAATTGGGCAGATGGAATACTTCAGTCTTGGAGAGTCTTCTTGGATGCAGTGTGTTTCAATTTCTCACCCACTGTCCCTATTTTTAAAAAAATGCCACACAGCAAGATGTTTATTTAGAACCATAATTTCAAGGTTCACAAATCACTTGAGCTTTGCGTTCTTGGTTTGACATGATCTTACTCCTTCAATTAGGACAACTGTCCGGCATCTGTTATTGATATTTATGCTGTTACTTCACAGCAGTGTAGGGAGGAGGGTATGTTTTGCTGTGCCACAGTGTCAATTATACTGTATTCATTTTAGTTGGCATGCAAACCATGTACTATTAGCAAACCACATTTGCCATCTAAATTAGGGTGGAAATCTAAGAAATACACCATCTCCTTGCTGGCAACGCATTGACAATATTCACGCTCTAATTGTTAGCTTCATTTGTACTTATATAAACAGTCTTCATCCAAAACATTCAATATTATGTGTTTGGAGCTTCCAGAAATAGTTCCAGGCTGGTGCTCTCTGTCTCTGGCACTATATCTGTTTTTTTTTAATGTTTTGGACCATTTACAAGTACTTCTCACATATTCATTCTATTCTTACCATTGTATTGTTTAATTCAGTTTTGGTGCTTTCCTTTATTTTTCTGTCTATGATTGTCACCACGCTTCCATCGTTTTACAGTGGATTATATACACACCAATGGACCAGTATTCCAGTAGCCTCATATGGTTCATAGAATCCCTACAGTGCAGGAGGCGGCCATTTGGCCCATTGAGCCTGCACCACCAATAATCCCACCCAAACCCTATCCCCGTAACCTCATATCTTTGCCAGCTAATCCCCCTAACACTGAGAGGCAGTTTTGCATGGTCAATCAACCTAACCAGCATGTCTTTCGGACTGTCGGAGGAAACCAGAGCACTTGGAGGAAAGCTACTGGGAGAACGTGCAGACGCCACTCAGTCACCCGAGGACAGAAATGAACCAAGGTCCCTGGCGCTGTGAGGCAGCAGGTCTAGCCACTGTGCCAAGCAGTGTTAATGTGGTAAACCATCAGCCACCCAGCTCAATGTAACCAACCTTCTTTAAACGAGAGTTGTTTCACTTCAGAGAGAGAAAGTAAAAGAACGGACCGGCTGTGAACTGAGCCAGAGAACAGAGTCAAGAAAGCATATCTCATATAAAAGGTGGTAGAAAAACATGTTGGGTGGGATTTTACAGCCCTTCCTGCTGGCATGATCTTCCAGTCCTGCCGAAGGTGAACGCCCCCACCGCCACTGCAGATTTCCCAGCAGTGGGAGGGGCAAGCCATACCAAACACCGTAGACATCGGTGGGACTGGAAGATTCTGCTACTGATGAGCCACCTCCACCACTGGAAAACACACTGCGGGGGGACTGGAAAATCCAGGCCAGCAATTATTTTTAAATAAATCATCTAAACAGTCCAGTTTAATCTACAGCATACTTTGCAAATCCATACCTGATGCCCTCTCATTCCTTCAAGTCCTCTTCTTCCATCTACACCTTGCGGTCCCTGAAACAAAATTATACTTCACATGTTTGGATTTAACAACTGAAAATAACATTCCGTACAGACATTTGATTGAAGAGTAATTTCTTTTAAAAATTGAGCAGCTTAAATATTCAGATATACCTTTAGAAAGGAGGCAGTCATTGACAGTTACTATACCTGAGGGCCTCTCAGGCCGGGTAACCCTGGCAACCCAATCTCCCCCTGTTGAAAACAGAAGAAAAATAAATATGAACTTGTCTGTTCAAAGTACAATCTTATTGAAGTTCTGTGGTAACGCTCTGGGCAACAAAATGAGTGCAGACAGAAGGTAAACCCAAGAAAAAACACATCCTCATTATCAGGAAGGTAAAGACAGAATTATCTGTACAGGTAAAGCTCTGAAGCTGCCTATGTGGGGAGGAATTAGAAGGAAGCACAAACCAGTGAGGATAGGATGGAGTCGGGGGGGTTGAATGCCCTGCTAAAGCAAAGAATTTTGAGAGATTTCCGATAACAGGGTGGAGGAAAGTAGGCAGAGAACTCCAGGAGATAAGGATCAAGGGTGGCATGGTGGTACAGCGGTTAGCACAGCGCCAGGACCCCGGTTCAATTCTAGACTTGGGTCACTGTCTGTGTGGAGTTTGCACATTCTCCCCGTGTCTGCGTGGGTTTCCTCCAGGTGCTCCGGTTTCCTCCCACAGTCCAAAAGATGTGCGGGTTAGGTTGATTGGCCAGGCTAAATTGCCCCTTAGTGTCAGGGGGATTAGCAGGGTAAATACATGGGGTTATGGGGATAGGGCCTGGGTGGGATAGATGTCGGTGTGGGCTTGATGGGCTGAATGGCCTCATTCTACACTGTAGGGATTCTATGATTCTATCATATTCTGTCTAAAACGTACCTTTGCAGACTGGATTTAACATTGCCTTGCTCAAAACGTGCACAGGTGGCCAACAGATGGCAGAACCACACCAAACTGGTTGTGGAATTACTTTCAAATTTATATGGTATTTGTTTAAAGAATGTTTCCTGTGGACATCATGTGTTATATCTTTTATTCAACTAATTTGCAGATATAAACTGTAGCATCCGCCTCAATTTGGACTGTCTCAGATTTTTACATTGTAATGTAAGGAATAAAATTTCTGATTAAACTATGGGGACTGACTGTCTGCCAGAAATGATCAGGTAAGGGAAACTTTAAACAAAACACAGCTGGATTTTAAATTTAAGCACTGATGGACGTCATTTATAAGCCATTCTGCCCCAGCCTCAGAACTGTTCCCTTGCTCTTTCCCCATATCCTTCAGCATATTTTTCCTTCAAATGTTATGCTCCATGTACTTATTCCAATTTAGTGTGTCCTTGTTCGCCGACCAGTAAAAAACCTCTCATTCTTTTCCCTCTCAAACCCTTCTCCTGTCATTTCCAACATTTCTTAGTCTGCCCCTGAAGTCTTGAAACCATCACCACAGTGTTGGGGCGGCACAGTGGTTAGCACTGCTGCCACACAGTGCCAGGGTTCGATTTCTGGCTTGGGTCACTGTCTGTGCGGAATCTGCACATTCTCCCCATGCCTGCGTGGGTTTCCTCCGGGTGCTCCAGTTTCTTCCCACAGTATGAAAGATATGCTGGTTAGGTGCATTGACCATTCTAAATTCTCCCTCAGTGTATCAAAACAGGCACTGAAGTGTGGCGACTGGGGGATTTTCACAGTAACTTCATTGATTTGATTTATTATTGTCACATGTATTAACATACTGTGAAAAGTATTGTTTCTTGCACGCTATACAGCCAAAACATACCGTTCATAGAGAAGGAAACGAGAGAGTGCAGAATGTAGTGTTATAGTCATAGCTAGGGTGTAGAGAAAGATCAACTTAATGCAAGGCCAGTAAGAAATTACATTAAAGCCATTGTTACAGAGTTTAAACGAGTTAGAATGAAGTTTCAGAAGCATAGAATGAGAGTAAAAGATAGAATTAGAAGGTATGCTGGGCACAGCTTGCAAGAAGTCGCCTCGCTCCAACGCCACCTTGGAATTGCAGGGTTGTGAGCCTACTTGCGACTAATTGGGTTTTGTTATCAAGATTGTTCCCTAATTTCCCAGCATCCTGATCAAAGACCTAAATAATGGTCAGAATGGCTAACATAGTTTGAAAAAGGCATAGAACATAGTCAAATATACATGGACACCAATTAATGCAATGGCACCAATGAACGTCTTGCATACCTCAGAACCATTAACACCTGGCACACCCTTAGGCCCCGGAGGTCCTTCTTTACCCTATAGATGAAGAATAAACAATGATGATACTGGATAGTTTCAAGTAAGAACTCATCATTTCATGTTTCCTTTGAATACAAGTCATATCCCAGAGGAACCAAACAAACTACTGCTTTGGCAGTGGGTTATTACAACCACATAGAACTAAAAATCTGATTTACAAATCCAGCACACACAAGCTTAATACTTGGCGCTATTTATTTCCTTAATAAGCATACACACCATTAGCCCTGGCAGTCCTTGTGCTCCTATTAATCCAAATTCTCCCTGCAAAACAAATTAAAATTAAACAGACATCATTAGAGCTCATTACCGCGGAAATATTTCAGGCATCCGGTCAATTAGTGTTTTGTAATTTTGTCTCCAGTTCCTCTAAAACCAACGTCTAGTACAGAAAACCACAATAAATCGAACCCTAAACATTTTATAAACATATAAAGTGTAAGTTAGGTAATGAGAAGGGTAAAGTCAGACCTATTAAGGTACCTCAGGAAAGTTTTAACGTAGAGATGGAGGAGGTGGTAATAAGTCTTCAAATCTGAGTTCACAAATACACTAACGCCAGGATTTACCAGCCTCCCCACAAAATCCTGCCCAATGACAACTTGCATGGATTGTCATTCCCACCACTGGGGAACCCGCTGCGGGGGTCAACTTCAAGGGGGCCGGAAGATCCCACTAGCGGGAAGAGCCATGAAATCCCGCCCCAAGAGTAGAGAGAGAAGTTATGGACAACATATTAATAGATAGGGAAGACGTACTAAAAAGATTAGCTTTTCTCAAAACTGTTAAGTCACCTGGTCTGGATGGAAATGCTATCTAAAGAAACAAAGGGAGAAGTAGTAGAACAACATTCACCAGTATTGTTTTTTTTTATTCATTCTTGGGACGTCGCTGGCTGGCCAGCATTTATTGCCCATCCCTAGTTATCCTTGGAGGGCAGTTAAGAATCAACCACATTGCTGTGGCTCTAGAGTCACATGTAGGCCAGACCAGGTAAGGACGGCAGATTTCCTTCCCTAAAGGACACTAGTGAACCAGGTGGGTTTTTCCAACAATCAACAATGGTTTCATGGTCATTAGTAGATTCTTAATTCCAGATATTTTTTATTGAATTCAAATTCCACCATCTGCTATGGCAGGGTTCGAACCCGGGTCCCCAGAACATTATATGAGTTTCTGAATTAATAGTCTAGCGATAACACCACAAGGCCATCACCCTCCCCACAATCTAATTACGATCCATTTTTGTATACAGGACTTCTGCCGGAAGGGCTGCTAATGGTATACTGTTATTGAAGAGCGGGAAGGGATCGACCAGAAAATGACAGGCCAATCAACTTGGCATTGATTGGAAAAGTTGGCATTGTCCTCCGTGGAACAGATAAGGTTAAGAGATTACCTAATGGAGGTTTTCAAGATGATGAGAGGTTTTGACAGAGTAAATGGAGAAAAACTGTTCCTTGTGATGAGAGTCTCATTGATTTAAAATCATTAGCAAAAGATTGAGATGGAAGATAAGAGAATTCTCTCGCTCCGAGTTGACAGGATTTGAAGCAGTCTATCTGTTAAAGTAATGGGGGCTGATTCCTTCGATAATTTTAAAAGGGAGTGGGACAGGAATTTGAGGGTGAAGAATTGACAAGGTTATGGACAAAAATCCATATGGAATTTTCCCATCCTGTCCACCACGAGAATCGTAGCGAGCGAGACATGGACCATGCAAAGCTCTGTTGACCTCGGGTGGAATGTTCTGGCACTGGGGTGAGCGCAGCCGGAAAATCCCACCCATCGGCTGGAATTTCACCGGCATGCCCGCCCCAATTCCGGGGGTAGGAAAGGCTCAGAGAACGCCATTCTCCGTTGGCCTCGAACGGGATCGTACGAACCTTGGGCAGATGTGCCGGTAAAATTCCACCAGTGTGTGTCGGATAAAGCATGAATGCTCTTTCAAAACACCCAGCACAGGGTCAACATGTTGATGGCCTCCTAAACTGTTCATTCCTACGATTCTACAAAAACAATTCAATATTTTACCTGGCAAAGGTGGCTTATTTTCCAGCCTTTTTGGCAAACCTGGGTACATCACATAATGTATGAAGACTTCATAGTGGCATAAATACTCCCACTAAGAGGTCTCACAACAGCAGGTTAAAGTCCAACAGGTTTATTTGGTAGCAAAAGCCACTCGCTTTCGGAGCGCTGCCCCTTCGTCAGGTGAGTGGCTCATTCAGCCACCAGTTCCAAGGTGGCACAGTGGTTAGCACTGCTGCCTCACAGCGCCAGGGACTTGGGTTCGATTCTAGCTTTGGGTGATTGTGTGGAGTTTGCATATTTTCCCCGTGTCTGGACACAGACACATATTTTCCCCGTGTCTGGACACAGACCATGCCAAAGGTCCGTTGACCTCGGGAAGGATTTTCTGGTCTTGGGGCGAGCGCGGCCAGAAAATCCTGCCCTTTGACTCAGAGGCAAGAGCTATCCCCGAGACAAAGCTCAAACTTAATCCTCAAGCACACATTTCCATCCACAAAAATATACCTCCCACAGAGGAGGGACAATCTTTTCATTAAATCCTGCGATAATTTATCAGCAATATGTTAATTTAACAGCTTTAAAATCAAGTCACCAGAATAACATTCTCATTTTGCAATGAACCTATCAGTCTGCAAGGTTTTGTATTAATACTCACCGGGGGACCTCTGGGTCCCTGTATTCCTGGAATTCCTTTCAAACCCTTGATACCCTGAAATCATTACAATGTGGTATTTGATCATTGCTTTAGAATAGATACAATTCAGGCCGCTAAACAATCTGTGCGGATTTGTCAGAACGCATTCAAGCACAGACAACGGGTACATCAAAAACTGTGGCTCGATGCCATTTCTAATGAATAAAAAGTAACCATTCTGTTAATGTCCTATTAAAGAAGAATGACTGTGATGGCTAGTTACAATTATCCACTGTCTCCAGGACACTGTGTGTGGGAAAAGGACAAAATATTTATCGGGACAAAGAGAAACTGTAAATTATAAATACTGCATCATAATCATGAAACATAGAAGAGTATAAACATTGTAATGAGAGCACAGAATTACAGAGAATCTGCCAGCACAGGATCTGGCATTTGCTCTGTGTTGTGTGTCGAAATGCCACATGCATTTCCTCTAGTTACCTCTTCCCACATTTCTCTCGAGCCTCTTAAATATGTCACTGCAGTCTGCTTCCACCACTCCGTGTGTGAGCAAGATCCAAATTCTCACCACCCCTGTCAAACAGTTTGGCCTTGGTCCATTGGTGGTTCCCTCATCTTTACGCCCCCTCGTTCCGAGTTCACATGCAACTGAAAACAATGTCCTCCTTGCCCACCATCCAGCCTCTTCGTCAACTTCAAAATCTCCATCGGGTCTCCTCTTCGTTTCCTCCGGAGGAAAGCTGGCTCAATCCATCGTGATCCTCGCATTCTCTCTATTTTAGTAATGGTCATGTGTATCTTTCTCGAGTGCTCCCTTTTGTAGTATGGAGACTAGGGGCCAGATTCTCCGACCACGCCCGCAGCTGGGCTTTTTCAGTCCCGCTGCAGTGAACGGAAATCTGGCTGATCCCCAAATTCTCCGTCCTCGCTGGCAGCGGTGACAGGGCGTGAACTGCCAGAGAATTCCGGCCTGGAACTACATACAATCCTCCAGGTGTGATCTCATCAAGGTTCTGTACAAATCTGGTAATATTTCCCTGCTTTTGTACACCACTCCACCAATTATTTGCTTGCATTCTTTATGGGCTTATCAATGTGCATTTTTACTTCTAAACCTTTTAGAACTGAGGTGAGGAGAAATTTCTTCACCCAGAGGGTGGTGAATGTGTGGAATTCACTACCACAGAGAGTAGTTGAGGCCAAAACGTTGTCTGACTTCAAGCAGAAATTCGATATAGCTCTTGGGGCTAAAGGGACCAAGGGAAATGGGAGGAAGGGGGAACACCCGGAGGAAACCCACGCAGACATGGGGAGAATGTGCAAACTCCACACAGACAGTGACCCAAGCCAGGAATTGAACCCGGGTCCCTGGTGCTGTGGAGGCAGCAGTGCCACCGTGCCGCACCTGTGCCATATCTTCGAGGCGGTCCATTTTCCAGAGTGTTCCTGGAGAGCCATCTTCCTTCTTCAGGAGGTCCATCTTCTTTCTTCAATGGTGGGTTAATGATGTTGGGTGTCTCTTAAATTTGGCACCCAGTTATGGCGACAGGAATGCATGCAATCCCACCACAGAAGATGATGCAAAACACCTGGATGCATAATTAATGCAGGTGGGGCTGGAAGATAGGGCGTGGCTTCCCACTGGCCTCTGCAATGGGAAACAGTCCACATTCCCACCCCCCACCACAGGATTTTCTCTGAGATGGGAGAATTCTGCCCCTTGACTGACTTCAGTTCTAGGCAGCCCAATCTTCATCAGTAAAACAATGACGGCACGGCAGCATAGTGATTAGCACCACTGCTTCACAGCGTCAGGCACCCGGGTTCGATTCCCAGCTTGGGTCACTGTCTGTGTGGAGTCTGCACGTTCTCCCCGTGTCTGTGTGGGTTTCCTCTGGGTGCTCCGGTTTCCTCCCACGGTCTGAAAGACGTGCTGGTTAGGTGCATTGGCCATGCTAAATTCTCCCTCAGTGTACCCAAACAGATGCTGGAGTGTGGCGACTCGGGGATTTTCACAGTAACTTCATTGCAGTGTTAACGTAAGCCTACTTGTGACACTAATAAATAAACTTTAAACTTAAAAGTTAGCAAAGAAATCTTCTCGCTTGTAGCCAGTCATACATTTTTTGAAATAATTTATTCATAATGACAACGACACAGTAGATATCTGGTTTTAAAGGAGGCATCTTAATTGGTCAAATCTCATAGTGGGTCAAATAAATTAGCTCACTTAAACTAAAGGGTCTGTCTCCAACTGACCGTCACTGCTTTAAACCTTTGATTGACATTGCCACAAATAATGAGCGAGTTGACTGACACGATGGATTAAGCAGCCCGATCTTCCGACCACTAAGATCTAATCTCAAGTCCACACCAGACTAATGGTCGCAAGTCTCCATTCTCCTGACTGTCGGATTCCCAAGAGAATAGAGATTGTTCATTTTCAATTCAGTTCTTCAAAACCTGCAGCCCTAAAGCCGAAAACAGCCTGAGGGGAGTAAGGAACACCAGGAAATGCCAAATGATCAGCACATAATTAAGTGTTCTAAGTCACTGTTCCCCAAAGTCTTCTAATGTTTCACAAAATTAAGTGCATACATATCCAGAAATAAAGAAGCTTCACGTTCACTCCTCCAGGAGACAGGTTTGTCTTTTGCAGTGTCTTAAGAGAGTCATTTTGAACCGTCAGCAATGAGGTTAGCACGGTGGCACAGTGGTTAGTACTGCTGCCTCATAGTGCCAGGGATGAGTAATGAATGCTGGCCGGTTCAATTCCGGCTTGGGTCACTGTCTGTGTGGAGTTTGCACATTCTCCCCATGTCTGCGTGAGTTTCCTCCGGGTGCTCCGGTTACCCCCCAGTCCAAAGATGGGCGGGTTAGGTTGATAGGTCATGCTAAATTGACCCTAGTGTCAGGGGGATTAGCAGGTAAATATGAGGGGTTATGGGAATAGATGAGATTGTGGTTGGTGCAGGCTCGATGGGTCGAATAGTCTCCTTCTGCACTATAGAGATTCTATGACTAATGACTTCTTTGATCCCATATTAAAGGATAGTGAAGTCACCTGGGAACCATTAACTAGTAATTGACCACAGCAGAACACAACATTTTACAAAGGCAATATGATCTCATTGAATGGTGGACAGGCTTGAAGAGTGGGATGGCCTGCTCCTGTCCTCACTCTTCAGAATAGGCAATCAGCGACTTGATCCGGCCTGCAACGAACTGCTTGATCAAGGAACATGCAGGAATTGTGTTATTAAATGGTACTATGATACCACAGCTAATTCTTGTGCGCAGCTTTGGTATGGAGGCTGTGAAGGGAACAAGAACCGCTTTCAGATGGAAGGAGAATGCCAGATAAATGCTTATAGTTTAAAAAGAAGTGAACAACCGTTTTACAGGATTGAGGGATTAATATGCGAGGGCGTTGAGACGAATCTTTGTCATCTGGAGAAAAGCCAGCATTTTTCTGGGTAACGAAACACTCCCACAATTTGTAGCTGAATAGGTTTAGTGATTCTGTGGAGTGGATTCTAATGAACTGTAATGCACAGTGTTCTCAGGAGATGATTACAGTCAATGAAAAATGCAAAATTGAAAAAAATGAATTCAAAAATTAACATTAAATAGTAAAAGGAATTTTTTTTTAAAGGCAATTGGGAGAAAAAAAGGGCAATGAACATTTACTGGAAGAAAAGTAATTTGAAGAGTTACGGGCAACAGACTGCGATAAAATCAGACAGCTCTTTTAAAGAGCTGGCACAGGTATGATGGGTAGAATGGCTTCATTTGTGCTGTAAATGGTTCTAATATGTTGAACCACAAAAAGCAGGTGCTACACCTTCCAATCCCACGGCCACTACAATCTAGATGGACGAGGACAGCTGACACATGGCGAACACCATCTCCTGCAAGTTCCCCTCCAAGCCACTCACCATCCTAATTTGGAAATATATCGCCATTCCTTCACTGTCACTGGGTCAAAATCCTGGAGCTCCCTAACAGCACTGTGGGTGTACCTTCACCACACGGACTGCAGCGGTTCAAGAAGGCAGCTCACCACCACCTTCTCAAGAGCAATTAGGGATGAGTAATGAATGCTGGCCCAGCCAGTGAAGCCCACATCCCTTGCATGAATAAAGAAATCTCACAAAAAGCAATAGATAACATATGGATTGTTTTCATTTTGTTTTCTTTCCAATAATCTGCTTAAAATCGAATTATCAAAAGATTTAAGTTAATTCATAGAATCATTGAAGGAGGCCATTTAGACCATGTTCCTTTGCTGGCAACTCAGTTAGTCCCACTCTCTTTCCTTTATCCAGCAGCCCACCAAATCTTCTCTCTTCAGATAATTATCCAATTCCCTTTTGAGAGCCATGATTGAATCTGCCTCCATCATACTCTCAGGCATTCCGGATCCTAACCATTCTCTGTGTAAAAAAATAGGTTTTCCTCATGTAGACTGTGGGGGTGGAAATTTTACCAGCTTGCCACACCGATCAAAGTTCAACGAGAACTTAGTCAATTGCAGTAAGTCTTGAGTCTTAAAGTGCATTGGTGAGCTGGTACAGTATGTAACCTGGAAGGGTTATTAAATTCTAGACAGTCTACACGCCTGACAACTCAACACTGCTCGAGATTAAATGATTTTTAAATAGGGAGGACTTGAAAGAACTCAATTTGCTTTACAACACAAAAAACAACAATGAGTTCCATGTATAGACACCACTGGAGTTTCGGGAGATGTAGCGTAAGCGGTAAGATTCAGAGTTTTATGTTGGCTCTTACACATCCAATGGTTTACCTCTATAATGGTGAGGGGAAGCAATTCCCCAGCAATGGGAGGAAGGCAGAAACAAGTGAGTATCTTGGGCTGTTGCCACATCTCGAAGCAGCTGCGCGCACATCACATTTGGTGCAGGTTTGGGATCAGGGGAGAACCCCCCTTTTCGCGACAGGGAGGGCAGGACAATGGGGAGTGGAGAAAGTAGGGGCGTCTGAAAGAAAAAATCTCATGCCAAACCAAAAAAGACTGACTTCCCTTCGGGTTCATCTGAGAATCCAGGTAGTTTTTCAATAAGTATTGAAGCTGCTCAAGTTTTACGGACACAACATGTCAACCAAGAGGCAACAGCAGCCAACATGTCAGGAATATGGTCAGGATGATGAGAGTTTCAAATGAGTATAATCTCCACTTGCAATGCAGGCCAATCACTACCAGTTTATATTGCAAGAACAAGATGATTATATTACTTACAGAGGCACCAAGAGGCCCAGGAAGCCCAATTTCACCTTCATCACCCTAGCACAAAAAGAACATTAATAATACAAATATGAGCATTTCAAAATTACAGAAACAGTTAATGTAATTTTTATTGCACATCATATAGCCTTTTAAAAGAAAAGATATATAAATGAAAATGATTTTTCATCAATGGAAGTTCAAATCTTGGTTTTCATTTTAAAAAGTGGTTAGAAGACCCATAAAAATGTGGCGATGTCTTTCTGATATCACTTTTGAAAATGGAAAGAATCACAGAGCAGCAACAAGGAAAGTGCAGGATGGGAGGGTGGAGGGTGAGAGGGGGAACTCACTGGATGTTTCTTTCATTGACCTAACATAGGGATGATGGGATGAGTGACTTCCTTCTGTCCTGTGATTCCGTGAGATCAGATCAGAGACAGCAATCATAGAAGACATTATACTTCAGTACCCATTGTACTGTTTAAAATGGTGGAGGTTGACAGAGAAATGAATCTTGTTTTGCTATTCAGGATATAAAAGCAGGAAACAAATGACCAATAGTCCCCATTTCCTGCAGCATGTGGGTACTTGGTTCATGATCATCTTGATGCATTTTTGGAATAAGAGCAGAAAAGATTGGAATTATTCAGCAGGTCAGGCAGCGTCTGTCCAGAGAGAAGCAAAGTTAATGTTTCAGTTTGATGATCTTTCATCAGAATTCCCAGGGGTCGGACTTTCCCACTAACTGTGGGATTTTAACTCCATGGCAAGCTTTTTTTTACTTCTTAGCAAGAATCCTGATTGACAGGCTTGGCTTCCAGTGGAGTGGGGAGCACTTTGGAGCAGGCTGCTGGAACAGGTAGGTCCGGTCCCTAACCAAGGAGGGGTGGGGTTGGGGTGGATTCCTGATCCTGTCGAGCAGTGGGTTGTGGAAGAGAGGAGATCCGATCTCAATGGTCTTTGTACGTGGGAGGTCCAATTGGGGATAGCTTAATAATAAAATGGTTAAAATCACCACTGCCTGGATTGGTTGATCACACAATTATGCATCATCAACTAAAATAGGATTTCTGGATATTCTTATCGATGCAAGACATTGGCAGCATGATGACTCAGTGGTTAGCACATTCATAGAAGCCCTACAGTGCAGAAGGAGGCTATTTGGCCCATCGAGTCTGGACCGATTACATTCTCACCCATGTCTATCCCCATAACCCCAAGTATTTACCCTAGCTAATCCCCCTGACACTAAGGGGCAATTTAGCATGGCCTATCCACCTATCCTGCACATCTTTGGACTGTGGGAGGAAACCCACGCAGACATGGGGAGAACGTGCAAACTCCACACAGACAGTAACCCAAGTCGGGAATCAAACCCTGGCCCCTTGCGCTGTGAGGCAGCAGTGCTGACCACTGTGCCACCGGGCCACCCGAGGTGCGTTAACAAGCACAGCTGCCTCACAGTGCAAGGGACCCTGATTCAATTCCGGTCTTGGGTAGCTGTGTGTGTGGAGTTTGCATGTTATCCCAGTGTCTGAGTGGGTTTCCTCCGGGTGCTCTGGTTGACTCTTTCAGTCCAAAAGATGTGCGGGTTAGGTTGATTGGCCATGCTAAATTGACCCCTAGTGTCAGGGAGACTAGCAGGATAAATATGTGGGATTATGGAGATAAGGCCTGGATGGGATTGTTGTCAGTTCAGGCTCGGTGGGCTGAATGGCATCTTTCTGCACCATAGGAATTCGATGAACATTGGATCAGTTGCAAGATTTCAAATCTACTTCATGCATCAATCGCAACATGCTGACCATGTGTGGAACTTGAGCAAAGCATTTCAGAGTAGAGGTTACATTTTGCATTTACCTTTCTCTTTGTAAGCTATGAGAAATTTTAAAGGATAAGCTTAGATTGAGTTTAGATGGTAAAAGGCTCTTTTTCCTTTGGCTTCGATTACTTAGGAAAAGCAAACTCAGTGGAAATACACCATCATTGTAATTTCAGTCCTGATACTGTTTAGCCAGAGATGCATGGGATGTCAGCAGAAGGCCTTAACTATGGGGTTAATGTCTCTTCAACTCAAAATATAATTAGCTGCATGAACGTTGCTCCAATTTTAAAATGTGAAACCCCGTGTGCGTTAACAAGTGAATTGCAACTTAACCCCAACATACAACTGCATGTATTAGATCCCCTGTTGACACCAAATCAAAGAGTACACACTGGATCATGGGAGCTCACTTGGAGACCGGTAAGAATAGTGTCACCCTGTTATCTGACTCTTATTCCAATATGTACTCCCCATTGGACATTTGCATATACTTTGTCTGAATTGCACTTTGCTGATTCTAAGTGAACCAGACAATCAGCTCAAGAGCCATTCCTTTACAATTCAAATGGAACTGGGATCCAAGAATCATGATGAGATCCTAAGCCATTAGACAATTAGGCCGTTCCATATTCTGAATTATATTCAAAGAATGTAACTGATGAAAAATTATTTTATGGCAGCATCGAGAAATTGATTTGAAACCTTTCTCCTTAGGGCTGCAAAATTTAATCCATGTCAGCATTTTCCTTTAATACAGTGAAATGCGGTCCTGATGTGGAACAGAGTCTGCTGCTATATTTGCATCCTTTTACCCCAAGCAATATCGCACTGCTTTTCTTCAAACAATTGTCTTGTCAACTAGAATCTCCCATTCTTTTCCAAGGATAAAGTGTGTCCAGGAGGGTGCCCTGTTTGTTTTAAAGGGAAGAAACTACAGATTTTCAATGGAGAAATTAATAAGCATCTAGTTTAAAGTTTATTTATTAGTGCCACAAGTAGGGTTACATTAACACTGCAATAAAGTTACTGTAAAAATCCTCTACTCCCCACATTCCGGCGCCTGTTCGGGTACACGGAGAGAGAATTTAGCATGGTCAATGTACCTAGACATCATGTTTTTCGGACTGTGGAAGGGAACCGGAACACCGGAGGAAACCCACGCAGACACGAGGAGAACATGCAGACTTCGAACAGACAGTGACCCAAGCTGGGAATCGAATCCAAGTACCTGGTACTATGAGGCAGCAGTGCTAACCACTGTGCCACCATACCACCCATCTATAGGCGAGAATCAGTTATTATCTCAGGTAATGAACACAGACTAGTCAAATTAGTATATGTCTTCCAATCACCAGAACTTTCAAAGTCTAATTACATTATTAAGAAACCCACAGGAATAGAAGGAACCATTCTCTTTCCTCGCTTGCTCTTATTAAATCTTTCCTCTCCCCAGTTGCTGATTTAGAGACATCGGGCTGGGTCTTTGATACCGACACCACACCTATGTTGGGTCTCTCTCAAAGTGCCCTTTTTAAATGCAAATAACCTAATTGAGCAAGGGGGTAGCTCAGAACTCACTTGGATGTAGTGAGCGCCTCCAGAGACAAGAGCTGCGGCAGGGTGGCATAGTGGTTCGCTCTGCTGCCTCACAGCACCAGGGACCTCAAAAGGATGGAAAGTTTCTGATGGCTCTGCTGTGAAACCTACAGCTGAGCATTAACATGCAGTGGATTGTTCGGGTTTGTGGAATTAAAGATTCAAAAGTACGATCGCAAATGCACAGTCCCCTTAACAAGCTCATTAAGAAGCTTAAAGGCCCATTGATTGTTGGTGAGCACGTTTCCTCTTTCCACCCCTGCAGTGACCCTTTGAAAATTAAAATCCAATCTGAGGGCATCGGAATACCGGGACAACCACTGGAATGGTGATTTTAACTCAACCTGCATTGGGTCCCACCCCAGTGTGGCCTTTGAAAATCCAGTCCATGGTTCCTATGCTGCCTTCTGCCTTACATTCCCCTTCTATTCTGTCCTGGGTGCAGCACGGGGGCACAGTGGTTAGCGCTACTGCCTCACAGTGCCGGGTCCTATTCCCGGCATGGGTCACTGTCTGTGCGGAGTCTGCACATTCCCCCCGTGTCTGTGTGGATTTCCTCCGGGTGCTCCGGTTTCCTCCCACAATCCGAAAGACGAGCTGTTAGATGCATTGGCCATGCTAAATTCTCCCTCAATGTACCCGAATAGGTGCTGGAGTGTGGCGACTAGAGGATTTTCACAGTAATTTAAACTTACCATTTTCCCTGATTTCACTCTTTCCTTTATATGAAAACTCAATTTCGGCTTCATAGTTTATCCCTTACTATTTAATAAAAATCATTGTTGTTTCACAGAAGCTGCCCTGGTATCCAAACCATTTTTTCCTTTATTTAGGGTGGAATGGGGGGGGGGGGGGGGGGGCAGTGGTTAGTGCTGCTGCCTCACAGCGCCAGGGACCCCCGTTCGATTCCAACCTTGGGTGACTGTCTGCGCGGAGTTTGTACATTCTCCTCGTATCTGCGTGGGTTTTCTCCAGGTGCTCCGGTTTCCTCCCACAGTCCAAAGATGTGCGGGTTAGGTGGATTGGCCATGCTAAATTGTCCCTTAGTATCCAAAGATGTGCAGGCTAAAGAGGTTAGTGGAGCAATATGTGGGGTTAAGGGGATGGGGCCTAGATGAGACACTCTGTCAGAGGGTCAGTGCAGACTTGATGGGCCCAAGGGCCTCCTGCACTGTAAGGATTGTATGATTCTGTACACTTCTCTGTTTCCTACGTTCTCACTGAAGAAGTCTATCAGGTAATCTGCATGTCTATTTTTTCCACATTCTCTCATCACTATTTCTAACACATAGAACATGAGGCTGATGTTGCGACACTGTGCTATATATGGAGGTGAATTCAAAACATGGCGCATTTTAGAACTGATATCATGTCACATATGTCCAACTTAGCATGTGCTCTTCCCATTTATAATTAGAAATTGGTTTCAAAATACATCTTCTTGATATCAAACTATCAGGTCTTGTACAACGCTCTAATGATTAATTGACACTGCATCAGATTTTGACCACCGAGATAAAACCTAAACTCCAACGCTTGCCAGCATCCAGTCAAAGGGCAAGAACAAGAATAAAATGCTGCAGGTGCAGGAATTCTGAGGTGGGAACATTGATCTGAAACATTAGCCCCTTGTTTCTCCTTCTCTTGAGATGCTGCTTGATCGGTTATATATAAAGCATCTCTGATGTAGCATTGCAGGAGCTGGATCACCACGACACAGCAGAGAATAGGAAATCTACTGCCGAAATGTCAGCAATCAACACACTGGAACCAATCAACAATGTAAACGATTATGGTCCAATCTTAATTATGGTGCTAACTTCAATCAATCCAAAGGATTTTTCTTCAACTACCTATAATAGATTTAAGATCGCACAACCGCCCAGTGATGGGTGGCACGGTGGCCAGCACTGCTGTCTCACACCACCAGGGACCCGGGTTCGATTCCCGGCTTGGGTCACTGTCTGTGTGGAGCTTGCACATTCTCCCCATATCTGCGTGGGTTTCCTCTGGGAGTTCCGGTTTCCTCCCAAAGTCCAAAGATGTGCGGGTTAGTTGGGTTGGACATGCTAAGTTGTCCCTTAATGTCAGAAGGGACTAGCTAGGGTAAATGCATGAGGTTTTGGGGATAGGGCCTGGATGGGATTGTGGTCGGTGCAGACTCGATGGGCCGAATGGCCTCCTTCCGCACTGGAGGATTCTATGATTCTAAGGTAGATATTGTTACATTGGATAATATCAACAAATTCTATTATTTGAAAATTTTCTTTTATCTGGATCACACAATACCTTAGCTCCTTTTTCTCCTTTATCTCCAACTGGTCCAGGTAGTCCTCTAAAGCCCTGAAATGAAGACATGTTTACAGATATGGACTAAAGTTGTTCCAATATACCAATGAAAATGCATGAATTTGATTAAGCAAGATGCTTCCTCGATAATTCAATGGATATATAATGCATGGGTTACGACTGAGGTGTATGGACAAGGTAATTGCCAAGTTACAACCCCAGTTTGCAATGAGTCAGTTGATCCCCATTCAAGAACTAAAAGTTAGCTTCAGTATTGCAAAATAATTCATAACTCAGAGCTGTTCATTGACTCACGCTGGGGATTGGGTATGTGTTAACCATCAGTTGCGGACAGCACTGGGCTCAGATGTGATGCCTCTCACAGAAGGGTACTCTTCCAACATCCAAAGTCCCAGCTTGTCACTCGGATGCGATGGACTCCGCAGCCTGGGCTTGCCACTTGGATAGCCTTTGGGTATCCATGGAACTGAGAGTTATATGCGTTAGCACTTTTGTTAAAGAGAAATGAAATAATGCAGAGGGACATAGGGGAAGAAAAATACAACCATATTTCATTTCTCAGACTAAGCGCCAAATTCTCACAACAACTTAAAGGATCTCAGCTTAGCCAAATTGGAGCCCTGATTCTGGAAGTCCCACACTTAAATTCGAAGGCCACCATTTTTGCCTGGGTGGGGTGTTTGTGGAATGGGAGCAGGTTGTAATTTGCACATCTGTGGTTCACAGAGGCAGTTGCACGTGTAAAAGTGCAGCTGCCTTCAAACAGATACAATTCTCATTTGAGGGATGTGCAAAACATGACTTGTGGACACTAGGCGTTTGAGCAAAAGGTCCAAAGCTGCAGAGTTATTTGGAGAGATTGAGTTCCCTTTTAGATTGGTAAGGGACTCCTTTGGGAGCGATAATGTGCCCTTTAGAAGAGATGAGGTGCCCTTTGGGATTGTTAAAAATAGACATGAATGTGCGTAAAAAGTGAATAAACTCACTGGAACTGTTAAGCTGTCAAGGTATTTAAATCCCCAAGCCCTTAATTTAAAAAGACCTGCTGTGAATTTTTACAATTTCACTACTTTTCACTACTACTAGGATTAGTGTTGCATGACTGATTCCACAACCTGTCATTATCACAGTGGGAGACTTGTAAGTTCACAGTTTGATTGACAGCTCCAAGTGGTTATAAGGCCTTTGATGGGCTGAGAACACAATTGTTTTCATATCGGATTAAGTACTTGAAGAGATTTAAATGTACTGAATGGGTTTTAATCGATAATAGTATTTTTGTTAAACTGTTAAGTCATTAATAGACACATACGTTATTTTACTTAAATCAGCACGGCTCCTGAGATTTGCTCATGGTGGATACTGGGTGAGTGAGCATGCAGAGTGTAAGGACAAGGTTTGGCAGATGGGGAGGGGGGGGTCATGGATTGGGATAAGTTGGCACTACATTGGCATACATGTCAGAAAGGGCCATCGAGGGGTATGAGGTGCTATGGATGGTTTGAGGGGCTGTGGGCAGTTGAGAGGCCATGGGTAGAGGAGAATACGTTGGCATGGATGGGCCTGGGGAGTGTGTGGGGGTGAGTGAGTGTGCAGAGTGAGTGCTGGATGGCTACTCTTGGCTTTATCACTAATCTTTACAACTGTAAAGTGGCAGAGCACCAAGGCAAGCCTGAATAACCAACAACCTTTATGCCAACTCCCATTGGCACTGCCCCCTCCCCCACCACAACAGAAATCCAACTATCTGGGGCACATCCTCCCGTGACAGGTCTGCGGGAGTCCGGAATTTTCCCGACTCTGCACTCCCAGCTTGAGGGGGAAAATTCAGAATCTCAGCTGATAAGAGAAATGCAATATCCACTGGTTGCATCAAGTAAACAAAATTTCAAGCATACAAAACTTAACGATAGTTAACATAAGAATGGTAGCATTATCTTACATTTATAGAATACTCATCAATTCATGGGCAGAAGAAAGTGCCAGAATGCTTCACACCAGGTACGGTGGGCAGCGCGGTGGCATAGTGGTTAACACTGCTGCTTCACAGCGCCAGGGACCCGGATTCAATTCTGGCCTCGGGTGAATGACTGTGTGGAGTTTGCACATTCTCCCCGTGTCTGTAGGGTTTCCTTTGGGTGCTCCGGTTTCCTCCCACATTCCAAAGATGTGCAGATTAGGTTGACTGACCATGCTAAATTCACCCTTAGGTGTAAGGGGGATTAGCAGAGCAAATACATGGCGTTACGGGGAGAGCGCCTGGATGGGATTGTTGTCAGTGCAGGCTCCATGGGCCATATGGCCTTCTTTTGCACTGTAGGAATTCTACAATTCTATTCTATGATTCATAGTGGAAAGTGAAAATTGGGAGGGGGAGAGGTTGAGATCAGGAGCTGGAATAAAGTTTTCATTTCCCCACAT
Source organism: Mustelus asterias (assembly GCF_964213995.1). Lineage (NCBI taxonomy): Eukaryota > Metazoa > Chordata > Chondrichthyes > Carcharhiniformes > Triakidae > Mustelus > Mustelus asterias. The sequence continues at coordinate 30,732,100 of NC_135813.1, read as the reverse complement.
GGTGAAGGCAAACACTCGTAATGAAGGATAATCGATTCAATTTGAAGCTACTATACCTTTGAGAAAAGCATTTTCATCCTGCTCGCTGCAGTTTTTAAACAGGCCTGGCTTTTTTTTTTGATTGTGGCACCGTACTGTCTGTGAACCAGTCGCTTTTATTGTTGCTCAAGCCATATAATGAGCCATTTGTTTATTTTTGATCTGGGCCTAATGCAGTGTCTTGGAGTTTTATGACCCTTTTGGGAATTGTTGATTTGCAACTGATTGACAGATCAGGTGGTACCTTTGGATCTTCTTTTCCCTCACAGGAGAAATCCAAAGGTCTTTATTTTCAGTTTGGTAGAAGCTGTTGGGACTGCAGACTGAAAACAGTGTTTGTGTCTCTCTCCCTGGTATTGGATTCTACTCTTGATGGCTGGCTAGCTAGAAGCTAGAGGCAAGTGGCGTCCCTGTCTCTCAAAATGCACTGAAAGTTCCAGGGGAGGAAAGCCTCAGCGTTTCAATCCCATATCCAGAGGATTAATTCACAGCAGGTGTTGCAAAGCTGCAAGATCCAGCATCACGTGAGCATACTTGCTTTCTGTGCTAAGCCCAGTACATTTGTAGGGATGTTTGGAACAGTATTCTTAGCTGTTAAGGTTTATCCAGTGTTGTAGTTGTGTTTTTGTAATTGGTAAAAGTTATTGCTAATTTTCTTACTGTGTGTTAACTGTATTTTAAAATAAACTTTGTTTGACAAAAGCATCCTAATGGGTCATTTGAATCATACCTGGAGTGAAACATCTTATGCTTACCCGTACCAAATTCAAAGTGCAAAATTTATGGTCTAGGCTCACTTCATAAAACACCTTGGAGTTTCTGATCTGGATTATAACACCAACACCAATGCTCAAGAAAGGATTGTTCTCTCATCGATAAGATCAATACACACCTGCTCTCCTTTCTCTCCGCGGATTCCCTTGTCTCCCATGTACCCCTGCAGTCCCTAACAAAGAGCAGAAAATATGAAGACCAAGGCATTATCAGATTAAATCTTGTTAACATTCGACTGTGTAACTATTGCCATTTCTTCCATTGCTGAATATACTTCAGTGTAAACCAAAAGGAAAAAGAAGAACTTGCATTTATATCACACCTTTCACAACCTCAGGACACAAGGAAGATCTTTACAATCAATGAAATACTTCTTTGTACAGATTGGAATGTCGTCAATACAGTAATCTATTTGTGCACAGCAAGATCCCAAAACTACAATGAGTTAAAGACCAGATATACAAACAGAAAATGCTGGAAATATTCAGCAGGTCTTGCAGCATCTGTGGAGAGAGAAGCAGAGTTAACTTTTCGAGTCTGGGTGACTCTTCTTCAGAGCTAAAGAGAGGGAGACATTTGATCAATTAAATGCTGGATAAAAGAGGGTGGAGCAAAGTAGGTCAGTGATAGGTGAGAACTAGGAGAGACTGCAACAAAGATGTATTGAGCACAAGACAGAGGAAGTGTTAATAGCACTGTGAAGGACTATGGAAGGTGCTGATAGTGGTATGAAGGTAAGAGAGTAGAATGTGTTAATAGGAAAACTAAGTGGCCACTGAAAGCAAAACTTCAGAACGAGTGACAGATGGCCCAGTGGACAGAGGAAGGTGTGATTGGGACAAAAAAAAATTTAAAAAGGGGTCAAGATGGAAGAGAAAGGTCACAGTCTCAAGTTGTTGAACTCAATGTTGAGTCCCGAGGGCTGTAAAATGCCCAATCGGAAGATGAGGTGCTGCTCCTCCAATTTATACTGGACTTCATTGGAACATTGCAACAGGCCAAGGATGGATATGTGGGCGTGAGAACAAGATGCCAAGTTGAAAGGGCAAGTGACAGGAAGTTTGGGGGCATGCTTGCAGACTGAGTGAAGGTGTTCCACAAAGCGGTCACCAAGCCTGTGTTTAGTCTCCCCAGTGTAGAGGAGACTGCATTGGGAGCAGCCAATACAGTAGATCAAATTGAAGGAGGTAGAGGTGAAATGTTGCTGCACCAGAAAGGAGTACTTTGGACCTTGAGTGATGAGGAGGGAGGAGGCAAAGGAGCAGGTGTTACGTCTTCTACGATTGTAAGAGGAGGTGTTATGGAAAAGGGATGAGGAGCTGGGGGTGATGGAGGAGTTGGAGGTGATGGAGGAGTGGTCTAGAGTGTCATGGAGGGAGCGGTCCCTTTGAAATGCTGACAGGAAGTTGAGGGGATGATGTGTTTCATGGTGGCATCATGCTGGAGTTGGCAGAGTTGGTAGAAGATGATCCTTTGAATGCAGAGGCTGGTGTGGTGGAAAGTGAGGACAAGGGCGGCACTATCATGGTTCTGGGAGGGAGGGGAAGGGTTGAGGGCAGAGATGTGGAAAATGGGTCGACCCGGTTGTGTGCCCAGTCAACCACAGAGGTGGGGAAATACTCAGATTGGATGTGGTGTATCTGGATTTCCAGAAGGCATTTGACAAGGGGCCGTACCAAAGACTGCTACATAAGATAAAGGTGCACGGTGTTACGGGTAATGTATTAGCATGGATAGAGGATTGGTTAACAAACAGAAAGCAAAGAGTGGGGGTAAATGGGTGTTTTTCTGGTTGGCGATCAGTGACTAGTGGTATGCCTCAGGGATCAGTGTTGGGACTGCAATTGTTTACGACTTACATAGATGATTTGGAGTTGGGGATCAAGTGTAGTGTGTCAAAATCCGCTGATGACACTAAGATGAGTGGCAGAGCAAAGTGTGCAGAGGACACTGAAAGTCTGCAAAAGGATATAAATAGTCTAAGTGAGTGGGCGAGGGTCTGGCAGATGGAGTACAATGTTGGTCAATGTGAGGTCATCATGTTGGTAGGAATAACAGCAAAATGGACTATTATTTAAATGGTAAAAAATTGCAGCATGCTGCTGTGCAGAGGGACCGAGGTGTCCTTGTGCAAGAATCACAAGGAGTTGGTTTGCAGGTGCAGCAGGTAATTAAGGTGGCAAATTGAATTTTGTCCTTCATTGCTAGAGGGATGGAGTTTAAAAACAATGAGGTTATGTTGCAGCTGTACAAGGTGCTGGTGAGGCCACACCTGGAGTACTGTGTACAGTTTTGGTCTCCCTACTTGAGAAAGGATATACTGGCACTGGAGTGGGTGCAGAGGAGATTCACGAGGTTGATTCCGGAGTTGAGAGGGTTGGCTTATGAGGAGAGACTGAATAGACTGGGGCTATACTCATTGGAATTCAGAAGAATGAGGGGGGATCTTATAGAAACATATAAGCTTATGAAGGGAATAGATACGATAGAAGCAGGGAAGTTGTTTCCACTGGGAGGTGAAACTAGAACTAGGGGGCATATCCTCAAAATAAGGGGAAGCAGATTTAGGACTGAGTTGAGGAGGAACTCTTCACACAAAGGGTTGTGAATCTGTGGAATTCCCTGCCCAGTAAAGCAGTTGAGGCTACCTCATTGAATGTTTTTAAGGCAAGGATAGATATATATTTGAACCCGTAAAGGAATTAAGGGTCATGGTGAGTGCGCGGGTAAGTGGAGCTGAGTCCACGAAAAGATCAGCCATGATCTTATTGAATGGCGGAGCAAGCTCGAAGGGCCAGATGGCCTACTTCTGCTCCTAGTTCTTATGTTCTTATAAGAAAAAAGGCAGACATGTCTGAAGCACCATTTTCGAAGGTGACATCATTGGAACAGATGCGATGGAAGAGGAGAAACTGGGAGGATGGGATAGAGTCCTTACAGAGAGCAGGGTGTGAGGAGCTATAGTTGAGGTAGCTGTGAGGGTCAGGGGGGGGCTTTAATATTGGTGGTCAGTCTATCACCGGAAATGGACACAGAAAAGCCAAAGAAGGGAAGTGTCGGAGAATGGTCATGTGAAAGCGAGTGAGGGGTGGAAATTGAAAGCACAAAAAGACTAGATAATTTGTTTCTGTGATGTTGGTAAAGGCAACAATGTTGGCTAGGATCCCTTGGGGCCACCCATGCTCCTCTCCCTGAAACAGTGTTGTACGATCTTGCATGTCCACCAAGCTGAGGCCTTGGCTTAGCATCTCATCCGAAAGTCAGCACCTCTGGTAGTGCAGCGCTCTGTCAGTACCTCACTGGAGGGTCAGTCTGGATTATGCGTTTAAATACAAAAAAGAATTCTGTGGAACCTGGAAATCTGAGGTAAAAACAGGCAGTTCTGACAGTACTCAGTCAGCCATGCAAAATCTGTGTTGAGAGAAACAGAGTTAAAATGTTTCACATCCAGAATCTTTCACAAGAACAGGAGAAAGCTGGAGTTCCAACAAGTTTTAAGCAAGTACAGAGTCAGTGGGTAGGGGAAGAAGAAAAGGGAGGGTCTGCGAATTGAAAGCATGGCTCGAGGCTCTGAAGTAGGGCATGAAGCCATAAACTTAAGTTTAAGTTTATTTATTAGTATCACAAGTAGACTTACAATAACACTGCAATGAAGTTACTGTGAAAATCCCCTGGTCGCCACACTCCGGCGCCTGTTCGGGTACACTAAGGGTGAATTTAGCACAGCCAATGCACCTAATTGGCACGTCTTTCGGACTTGTGGGAAGAAGCTGGAGCACCTGGAGGAAACCCACACAGACGCAGGGAGAACGTGCAGACTCTGCACAGACAGTGACCCAAGCCGGGAATCGAACCCGGATCTGTGGTACTGTGAGGCGGCTGTGCTAACCACTGTGCCACCCGAAAGTATTTATTTTTCAATGAAAAAATATAACATAGCTAGTTTTATTGTGTCAATCCCTGTGCTCAATGTTTAATGGTAAGAGCATCTCAGACAATTAGATACTCACACCATAGTGTCCCTCATAATCTGCGGACTCTGAAGATAAACAGATTTATTCAGCAAAATGAAACACAATCTGCTGGGCCAGTTGGAGCCTCAGGTTTTCCTAGCCTCTCAATACAAAGATACACATTTAACTTTAACTGCACTGGGCTCCCGCAACGCACTCATTAAATCCCCACAGCAGGTATTTGATTCAGTGCATGTTCATCACTGTGTTGAATTAAGATGACTCAAATGCACAATACCACAGCTCAGCCAAGCAGTCTACCCCTGGACTAATCCCCCATAAGCCATAGATTTACAGAAATCACTGTTTTCTTCACTGTTCAATATTGATCCATTTTTTGGTAAGGTCAAGAACAGTTTATAGCATTACAGAACCAAAGAAAGTAGAAATTTGGAATCCAAACAGTAGACTGCCAGATTCCAGCCAATTAATCAATTGTTTAATCAACTATTTCCCTCAGAATATGAAAGCATGGTCAAATTTCGACAATCCACCTTTGCTGAAATCCTCACAGTGACGCCCGCGTTAAATGATAAGGTTAACAGCTACAGCAACCAAAGAAAACATTATTCACCTCAGCTTTAAAGTATAAGTGAACAGAATTTCAGAAGTCATACTTTCCTCCTAACTGTTTAGCTCGGAGGCATTTATATAGTAACTGTACATCAGTGTGAAGAGGCTTCACTTAAGAAAAATCCATGAAAGGAAATCTTAATATAGCACAGTAATTGCACCATGTGTGGGCGCACAATTATTCCAAAGTAATGACCAACCTGACATGTTTAAGTTTATTATTAATGTCACAAGTAGACTTACATTAACATTGAAATGCAGTTACTGTGAAAATCCCCTAGTCGCTCACTCCGGTGCTTGTTCGGGTACAAAGAACAAAGAACAATACAGCACAGGAACAGGCCCTTCGGCCCTCCAAGCCCGCGCCGCTCCCTGGTCCAAACTAGACCATTCTTTTGTATCACTACACTGAGGGAGAATTTAGCATGGCCAATGCACCTAACCAGCACATCTTTTGGACTGTGGGAGGAAACCAGAGAACCCGGCGGAAACCCATGCAGACATGGGTAGAACGTGCAGACAGTGACCCAAGCCGGGAATCGAACCCGGGTCCCTGGTGCTGTGATGCAGCAGTGCTAACCACTGTGCCACCGTGCCGTCCGAAGTGGGGGGGGTGGGTAAAGGGGTTTCTCTCCACTTGACTTGGAAGTCAGTTTAAGTCTCAACACATGGCTTGTATCCTGTGAGCGGAAGTTCCTCAAAAAAATGTAAAGTGGGTGAGAAAGCAGGAGGTTTTCTTGCCGTTTTTTTCAGCGAGGTAAGTAATGGTAATTTACGGCACTCTGTGCAACACAGAGGGCAGAATGTTAATCACACCAGTGGGGGTGGGGGTGGAGTCTCAGCTCTCCCGTGGGGCCAGCTGCTGGGCCCAGTGCACTGTGTACAGTTAGCATACATGCATGTCATTGATATTTAAATCCTGGCCACGAGGCTCATTTCACCAGCAGAATGGGGCTGGCAAGATCGCAAGAGGTGAGAAATTGGGGCACGAACCCGATTTTTCACCTACCGTCCCATCTTACCAGCTCACCGTGTCAATCGACTGGTGTGGCGAGCTGATAAGATCCCGCTCCGCGAATTTAGCATTGATACAAAGTTAAACAGATCCTTAAATTCTAAAAGCTGCCTTAACTCCATGCCCCAGGAGTTTTATTGCATGTCTACAATGCCAGGCAATCAATCCTGATATCACCCTCGGAGATGCTTCTTACAAATAATGAAACGGATTCAATTCACCTGTAGCAGCGACATGTCAGGATTTAATGCTAGGGTTCCCTTTCATTTAAATGAACACCGCGATTGTAGGAAATTGAAAGAAGAGGCAAGCAATACCATCAATCACTGAGGAAGCATAAGCTGAACCTGCCTTCTCTATTACCTGTTCTCCAGGGATTCCAAGTGGGCCACGAGGACCAGTTTCACCAGGGATTCCATTGGACCCTCTTCGACCTGGCGGGCCTGGCAAGCCCCTCGGCCCTTCAAACCCCTTTTAAAAAAAGAGGGATTAGTGATTATTGAAGTGTCTCAATTTGTAACCTGAAGCAAAATTGTTTACATACCATCCATGTTATCTGGCATCTGTTTTCATACACATGCTGGGGGAAGCTCAGATGACACGTAGGAACAGTTACTTTCCCAGAGTATGCATTGTTTCGTGACATTGACTGCACATTTTGTGGGCACATTTTATTTAGTCTTGGGTTTGATTTATGTCCTCTGTGTCATTGATGGATGAGGATGTTCACATTGAAGGAGTACTGACATCCTTTGACATTGTGGTACATTTAACAAGAGGCATCTTGGAGCAATTATTGGGTCATTCTATGCTTGAATTACGTACGCCATAGTTACAGACTCCTAAACAGGAGAGAAAAATAAAGAGAATGCAAACAGCGGGTTCATAGACGAAAGCCTGTGCCAGTTTACTGGTTTGATCTTTATTAAGTAACTGCTTGTGGTAAGCCCATTTACTGCAAAAAGCACAAATTGGGTATTAATGAATGAGAAGGTATGTTCTTTCTATGCCTTTTAACATATGCAGGATTACTTTTGTAACAAAGTGTCATGGAAGGAAACCCTGGAGTCCTCAGACCTAGAAAATCTACATCTCCATGTTGATTGTTAGCATAAAATAATGTACCTTCTTGTGATAAAAACAACTCCATTGCCAGCTGTGCTTATCCAGTGAACTGGAATGTCATCTGATGAAAGGGTCAGGAGAGTTCATGCCTGAAGCCACATCTTGGCTGTAGGTTTCGCAATGACTCTATTTGACTATCTATGATCGACTGTGTTTAACAAGGTAGTGATTTCGTTTGGTAAAGTAGCAGTTTGAAGAGATGCTGGTCCACGCGGAACATGTTGTCTTTCTCACCATCTGCAGTCTGGGTCTCTTGGAAGAGACGATGGAGGTGAATTGACTCCCTCTAAGAGGGCAAGCAAGGCACACAAAAAAACAAACAAGGCCATTTCAAGCCTTATCCAGCAAAGAGGGCATGGATGTAAATCAAATCAAGACAGAAAGAAAACTATTTCAGTGAACTGCACCTTCCCATAATTAATGCTGCGCAAAACTTTGAAGCACTATCAAGAATAATAGAATCCCTAAAGTGCAGAAGGAGGCCATTCAGCCCACCGAGTCTGCACCAACAACAATCCCACCCTGGCCCCATCCCCTTAACCCCATGTATTTACCCTGATAATCCCCCGACACTAAGGGGCAATTTAGCATGGCCAATCCCCCTAACCTGCACATCTTTGGAATGTAGGAAGAAACTGGAGCACCCGGAGGAAACCCACGCAGACATGGGGGGAACATGCAAACTCCACACAGACAATCACCCGAGACTGGAATTGAACCCGGCTCCCTGGCGCTGTGAGGCAGCAGTGCTAATCACTGTGCAACCATGCCACCTCAAAAGCTGGTTCATTATTGAATAAGTGAAAAACCAAACTTTTTCAAATACACAGACACACTAGGGCCTAGGATTGAGAAAAAAAAACATATTTCAAAGGTGACTTTTTAAAACATTCATTCACAGGATGTGGGCAATGTTGTCAAAGAAGTATTTACTCTCCATCTCTAATTGCCCTTGAAGGTGATGAGCCAATTTCTTGGATAGAATTGAGTGGATTCCTGTGCCATTTCAGTGAATAGTTAAGAGTCAACCACATTGCTGTGTGTCTGGAGTCACATCTAGTCATATAAGGTGCAGATTTTCTTCCCAAAGAGACAAGTGAACTAGAAAGTTTTTTCATAACGATCTACGAGTTTCACTAGCTTGTTAATCCGGGTTTACTTCATTGCGATAAAACTCAGCAGCTGCCATGGTTGCACTTGTGGGAAGGGTTTGAACTCGTGGGCGGGGTTTTCTAGCCCTTCCTGCCAGCGGGATCTTCCAGTTCCGCCAAAGGAAATCCCATGTGGCGGGTTCCCCGACGATGGGACGGGCGAGTCACACAAAACGCTGTCAACATCGGCAGGAGCAGAAGATCCCACCAGCAGCCAATGGAGAGCTGCCTTCACTGCCAGAAAACATGCCACGGGGCGGGGGGGTGGGGGTGGAAGGCAGGGCAGAAAGTCCCACCCATTATCTCTGGACTATTAGCTCATACTGTTAAGAACTAGGCTGGTAACATAACCACGATGGCACCATATCCCTAACTAAGTTGTTTTGATGATGTTCGCGTTATCAGTAACTGCCTAGTTTGAATGAAACTTAGGGATGAGTGCTTCTTATGCATGCAACTCCAGTTCCTCAGGCCTCAAGCCTCCACATCCAATGTTGTCCAATGCACTTAATTAGACTTTTCATCCCACTTCCTCCATCATTTTTGCAGCAAAAACCAGCAGTACTCTCCTCAAGTTCAGCATATAATTGTAATTTATTCATGAAAATATGCTCCGAATTCTCAATTGTGCGGACAGTTTCAGAATGTAATGCCCTTTGCTCTTGAGCCCTGGATTATAGCCTGGTTGAGATTCATACCTGTTATTTATAAGATGCTTTGCTTCTCATTAAAGTCTGGCAATACCAGATGTGTTACGTAGAAAGATAGAAAATAGGAGCAGGAGCAGGCCATTCGGCCCTTCGAGCATGTTCCCTCTTTCAATATGATCATGGCTGATCCTTGATCTCAACACCATACTCCCACACTCTCCCCATACCCTTTGATGTCTTAGAGCCTAGGAATCTATTTAATTCTTAAATATACTCAGTGACCTTGATGCCACAGCCTTTGGTGATAGAGAATTCCACAGGTTCACCATCCTACTCTCACCACCACCATAGTACTCACCAACGTACTCTCTTCCACCTTGTTCCGTCGGGTAAAACATACAAATGTCTGAAACCAAAAGAGAAAATCTTAGCAGGTCTGGCAGCATCTGTAAGCAGAGACAAGAGCTGACGTTTCGAGTCCAGATGACCCTTCACCAATGCTACATAATTATTTTTGCTTTGACAAAGGGTTATCTGGACTCGAAACGTCAGCTCTTTTCTCTCCTTACAGATGCTGCCAGACCTGCTGAGATTTTCCAGCATTTTCTCTTTTGGTTTCAGATTCCAGCATCTGCAGTAATTTTCTTTTATATAAAAGTCTGAGGTCACGTAACAACTGACTCAAGAACAGATTCTTCTCTGTTGACATCAGACTTTTGAATGGACCTACCTTGCATTAAGTTGATCTTTCTCTACACCCTAGCCATGATGGTAACACTACATTCTGCATTCTCTCCTTTCCTTCTCAATGAACACAGTAAGAAGTCTCACAACACCAGTTTACTGTGCCCACCCCATTCTCCGTGAAGGATATGAAGGATAGATGCAAGAAACAATACTTTTCACTGTATAATAATACGTGTGACAATAATAAATCAAATCAAATTTAAATCAAAATCTCAGCGAAGAGGTTTCTCCTCATCTCAGTCCTAAATTACTTACCCCGTATCCTGAGACTGTGACCCTTTATTCTAGTTCTGTTCTCATTAAAGTTTGAATTGGAGCAGAATCAAAGTTCTGTTAACTTGTGTGGAAATAATTGCGCAAAACTGTATTAACAAAATTAAAAAGTTGCACTGTGATGAGTCTTCTGGTAATGAGTTCTCCATCACTGGCAACACGGTAGAGCCAGCAAGATCAGAAAAATGCAGCTACTCCAGGGTTAGTGAGTCAGAGAATCCCGACAGTGCAGAAGGAAGCCATTCGGCCCATTGAGCCTGGACCGACTCGTGAACAGAACAGCCCACCCAGGCCCTATCCCTGTAAGCCCAAGTATTTACCCCACTAATCCCGCTGATCTACACATCTTGCGACCCTAAGAGGCAATTTAGCATGGCCAATCCACCTAACCTGCACATCTTTGAGCTGTGGGGGGAAACCAGAGCACCCAGAGGAAACCCACGCAGCCACGAGGAGAAGATGCAGACACCCAAGGCTGGAATTGAACCCAAGTCATTGGTGCATTGAGGTAGCAGTGCTAACCACTGTACCACTCTGCTGGGAAGCATTCTTTCTATCGGCTGCTCCTTGGATTTTGCAAAGTTGGCTAAAAATCCCTGAGATAAGCCTGCTGGATTGGGTAAGGCCCAACAACTGGGAAGACAGGTAAAACGGCAAACCTCCTGGATGCAGTTTATATTGGGAGGGTGGGGGTGGGTGGGGATCAACCAGTGCATCTAGTGACTCCAAATGGAAAGTTTGCATGTCACAATGGGGATAGAATTGAGCTGGATTCTAATCAGGTGCTGGTATGTACTGCTGAGTTTCAGACATGAAGAAAAGCCAGCTGACTAAGCACGACACGCGAGTGTACATCCATGGAACTAGACGCCAACAGGGGGGAATAGATCAGGGAAAGGAGAATACAAAGAAAGAGCAAGTACAGTCTGTAATAATCTTCAAAATAAAGCAATAACGTGTTAATATGGCGTGCAGAACAATTTACGCCAACCCGCAATGCAGAATTCAGTACTAGTTACCAGGTGCCTACTACCAGAATAAAAGCCGCTTTGAGCTTTTTGCTCGTCCTAAATCCTCTTGCTGAGTCAGGGCAATTATCCAGTCATGTTTATAATCGTAAGGCTGTCTAATTAAAACCACCGGCAATTCAGTACAACTGAGATCATCAGACATTGTGCAGAGTGACACAGCACTGACAGAAACCTGATGATAACAGGCACTCGAGGCCAAAACCTGTCTTGTTTCTGATGCGGGGTTTCACTTCAAGATGACAACTGATTGCGATCTAAATTCCCAAAGGTTTAGCTTAGCGTTGACAATGATGTAAATACTGTAAGATTATTCCTCTGCTTGAGTTACAGTATCCTTCAATATGATCTGGATTGCTTTTCAATTAAAATGCATTTAAAGTCATGACAAAAGCTATCATCATTCATTGATTGAATTACATGATAGGTCCTTCAGTACATCTTCTTTATTTGCTTTTCTTTACCTTTACCTGTCTGACAAACCACAGTTGCTTGAGTAGATAGCCTCAGCAGTGTTCATTCTGCTTAACTCATTTAAAATATGAAGCATCAGTATCTGAAGCACAGCATTGAACTAAAATCCCAACTCAAGTGATGGTTAGACAGTTGCTGGTAAGGCACGATGAGCTAAATCTGAGATTCACTGCGTTGGGTACTCAACATAGATTCATGTCTGTAATTCTTCACACACATTGAGTGTCTGTACTGTGGTTGGTCAAAAGAAGAGGACCGTCAACAACAAAGACCACTTGCATTTGTATAGCAACATTAGTGTACAAAAACAGCCCACAATACTCAACAGGATCCTCATGTAACACAAATGACATAGATCCAAAGAGGGACCATGAGAAGGAGGACCAAAGGTTTGAAAGAATTGATTTTAAGATTCTTGTTCATTCAAGGGATGAGGGCTTTGCTGGCTGGGCCAGCATTTGTTGCTTTTTAAAGGGGAAAGAGGGGCAGGGAAATTTGCAAAGAACAAAACAAAGTACAGCACAGGAACAGGCCCTTCGGCCCTCCAAGCCCGTTGCTACTGTGCTTGTTTCCACCACCTTCTCTGGCAGTGCGTTCCAGGCACTCACCATTCTCTGCATGGGAGGGAATTCCAAACCTAGGAGTGTAGGCAAATGAAGGCACAGCCACTGATGGTGGGGTGAAGGGAGTGGCGACGCACAAGGCCGGAGTTAGAATTCTCCAAGGGTTGGAGGACTGGAGGGGGTTAGAGGGGTAGGGCGGAGCAAGGCCATGAAAGGATTTGAACACAAGGGTGAGAATTTTAAAACTGAGGGATTGCTAGGCCAGGCGTCAGTGTGGGTTAGCAAGCACAGGGATGATGGGTGCAACTGCTTCAGTGTGAGTTATGATGCAGACAGACTTGTGTTAAGAAAGGGAGCACTGCCCCATTCCACTCCTATGCAATTTCAGCACTGTCACACTCAAGGTTTGCAAAGGATCCCCTAGTGTAAAATCCAAGGGAAAATCTTAAATCAAATTATAGCTGAGAAAGTTATGGAGGAACATTTGATCTCAAAACTCAGTGCATTTCATGTGGATTATGAGAACTAAAAAAAAATGCCTCAATCAAAGTGTTGGGAGATGTTCTAATGCCTGTTCACTCAGTCACCAATAGTGTATGCGATCAGGGAACTCCAGAGGGAAACAAAGGCCTAGATTTCTGTCTGTGTATTGAATGTGCAGAATCGGGAGAATTCCAGCTCTGTGAACCTGACTTCTAAAAGTTTTCGTTCTGGAGTGATAGTTATATTAGGAGTCAGGTCAGTTGACCCTGAAATGAGTGTGGAGGATGCTGGGTGCGGGAGTTGGCTTGGCAGAGGGTCTGCCTCTGTGCATCGGCACTGCATTGAAGTTTCTCTAAAATGCAGGAAATGATAGAACAGTCATCCAGTCCTCACTTCTCATCTCCTCCACGCACTCAATATATCTCACCCATAACCAACCTGTATCCCCACCCTCCCCCATGGTTCTGATTAGCCCCATTGCTAACTTAGTGCCAACATTTGCCAATCTATTCTCCACCCTTTGCCCTTACAAGTACTATTCCAACTGACTCAGTATCAAAACTGGGCAGATCTCAGGACCCATGGTGAGATCAAATAAAATAAAATTCCAAGTGTCTATTTCAAACTTTCTTTTAAAAAGCTCTCATTCATAAAACCCATGTACATTCTTTAAACTACATCATCCCTTATAACAACAAATAATTGATTTAAATGCATGATTCTTAATACAAAAACAGCATTGGAATTCATAACCCATGTCAAGGAGTCTATAACCACTTGGTGCTGTCAGTCAAACTGTGAAATGGCAGGCACCCTCCTGCGATAATGGACAGTCATGCAGCACTAACCCAGTAATAGAAGTCTCATGCATGTCTCAACAGAGTGTGAAATAGTGAGCAATTATTTCTTTTCTAACACTCCAGACAGTTTTTCCAAAGAGTTAGAGGGGAGGATTCTTAAATGCCTTGAGAGCTCTCTTTGACAGTTCATCGTAACATTTTTGGCAGTTGTTTTTACCATTTGCAATGAATATACGCAATTTTTACACACATTCATGTCCACTTTTATAATCCCAAAAGGCATCTGACCTCTCCTGAAGGTGTCACAGGACTCTATCCAAAAGAGTATCTTGTCTCTCCAAAAGTGTACTATGGCTAGCCAAACAAAACCACAAAGTCCCGGTCTGTTCCTACCTGATCTAATCTGCCCATGTCAGGTTTCAGACACTCCTCACTCCAAGTCACACAAGACTGGAGGCAGCTGCTGATTTTTATGGGAAACTTTCTCCATCATGGCAAAAATGCAAACCAAAGTGAAAGTAAAGAAAGAAAGGACATATGGGTCATCTCTGCAGATCCATTGCAGTGCTAGTAGACTGTGTCGCATTGCATTGTATGAATGGTGTGATTTTATTCAGGTCAACTTACAAAAGTACAATGAATCTACACCCTCAAGATACTGGCCAGCAATGTTGTGCATGGATGGGGTTTCTGGTGAGTTACCCTTGAAGGGTTGCTGCTAATATTTATAAGGGTCTGCACTGAATTCTTTGAGTCATTTGGTGCATCATTCAAACAAAAGTCAAGGGAATCAAAGTTGCCCACCAGAGGTCGTTGCCCTTCTGTTCCAAGGAGGTCAGATATGGTTGACCTCTTTGAAGAAGTGGGACACAATCCTACAATCTTTGAAGGTGACAGGACAAGTTGATAAAGTGGCTAATAAAACGTACATATCGGCTACTTGGCTTATTAATGGAGACATTGAAGGACAAGGAAGAAAGTCACGCTTGGTTGTGGTATTGTGAATAATTCTGGCCATCACATTTTAGGAAGAATGTCAAGGCTTTGAGAGCAGACATGGGAGGTTTATTGAAGTGATTCCACAGGGGAGGAACTTCAGTTACGTTGGGAGGTTGGAGAGACTAGGATTGGTCTCCTTCGAGCAGAAAAATGGCCTCCTTCTGAGCCTCAACTTTGATGATAATCCAATGTTCAAAGTAAAGAAATGGAACCTCCCACATCCATAAGTCATGGGTAAAAAATAAAGGGCACAATTTTACCTGCCATTCACACCATGCTGCAATGAGGTCAGAGCATTTGGCACCCAACCAAATCTCTGTTCGCTGCAGCAGGATGGGAAAATCCCACCAGCATCAACGGCTGTAACATTCTGGCCTAAGAGTTCTCAGGAACCATGAAGACTGTCTTTCCAAGGATATGGCCATTAGAATCATGGCAGAAAGTCTTCATCATCAACTTGGTGCAGCTTTAATCATAAAATCCCAACAGTGCAGAAATAGGCCATTCAGCCCATTGAATCTGCACCAACTCTCCGAAAAAATATCTTATCCAGGTCCACCCTCCTGCCCTATCCCTATAACGCTGTGTATTTACCATGGCTCATCCACCTAACCTGCGCACCTTTGGACTAAGAGAGGAAACGGGGGAAGTATAAAAAGGAGAAGGAGGCCATTCAGCCCATTGAGTCTGCACCGACTATCTGACAGAGCATCTTACCCAGACCCATCCCCCACCCCAAGCATTACCCCATTAATCTCCCTAACTTACACAACATGGGACACTAAGGGGCAATTTAGCGTGGACGATCCACTTAACCTGCGCATCTTTGGACTGAGGAGAAACCGGAGCACCCGGAGGAAACTCATACGAACATGGGGAGAACGTGCAAACTCCACATAGACAATGACCCGAGGCTGGAATTGAACCTGGATCCCTGGTGCTGTGAGGCAGAAGTGCTAACCACTGTCCCACCGTGCCACAGTAAAACAGGCAAAACAGTCAGATGGACTTTCCACTCTTAAGTGCATGCATGTGCCTGTCCATATTGTTGCAGGGCAGATCTCGTTGCTGGCAAACAAAAATGTTTCTAGCATGCAGCTAAATCCTACCACTTAGCGGCAACCAAGAAAGCGACTAATGTTAACTACTTGTATGCTGACTTACACCAGGGTGACACGTGAGCCATACTCGTCTATGTTCCTGCAAATTTCTTTGTCTGTTATCTTGTGTTTGCTGACAGGAAAATGCAGTGTCTACAGATAGGAACACTAACAGGTTAGTGTAGGCTTTCCAACCTTGCACTCATTGACCCAGGATAAGGAGCCAGGCATCTGCATTCCAGAGAGCATGCATTAGGGTGAGTCATCCCAAGTATCAAACTATTGGTACACTTTACTCTTCCCTCATCCACTCACACATTCACGGTTACAATGTACCAATAGCAGTATGAATCAATGGGAAGAATGTTCAGGCCCCGTTTAGATCAGAAACAGAAGTGGACAGGGCCCAAAACTACTGGTGCCAGTTAGGGTCCCGGTCCCATTCCATGATGCTATGATTTCTGTTGAGGCAGGTTCTGACCTGGCTGGGCTACGCAACCCCACAAGGCAGGCTGTCAATTAAGGTTACCAAGAGGCTTGTTAAGGGCACTGAGAAGAGGCCAACAGGAATTTTCCTGTCAGCCTCCAGGTTCCCAGTATGACTGGGAGGGTGGGGGCACATCGACAGCCTGGAGATGGGCACCCAGTGATGGGCCAAGGTGCCTGCCTCTCCAGGCAGGCCTACAAAGCTAACCATTGCAGCCAAAAGTCATTCAGGCCACTTACATCACCCACCACCCCCATCATCTGCTCCACTACTAAACCACGTCCCTCCACCTCCCAACAAAGTGGTGACCTGATTGCTTCTTTTCTGCTTTTTCTTCCATAGAATCCCTACAGTGCAAAATGAGGCCATTCAGCCCATCGAGTCTGCACCAACTCATCAACAGAGCATCTCACCCAGGTCCTATCTTCGTAACCTCACATATTTACCCTGCTAATTCCCCTAACCTATACAAATCATGGGACACTAAGGGACAATTTAGCATGACCAATCCACCAAACCGGCACATATTTGGACTGTGGAAAGAAATCGGAGCACCCGGAGGAAACCCATGCAGACACGGAGAGAGTGTGTAAGCTCCAAGCAGACAATCACCCATGACTGGAATCCAACCTGGGTCCCTGGCGCTGTGAGGCAGAAGTGCTAATCACTGTGCCGCCCCAATTAAATACAACTTTTAAAGGAAGTTGGTGAGAGGGTGCTTACTTTTATATTGAAGCACCCTCTCGACTGCAGCCTGCCACTCCCCTCCAGCTTTGGGACCCACTTGCAGCCCATAATTGGACAAGAAACCTGTCTCCATGCTAAATAAGCCACTTACTCAGTGAAAATTCCAGGAGGGTGATTGGTTTACCTCTTCGCCGGGGTGGTTTGGGACCTGGAAAAAGTTTCGGCTCTCACTTCCCAAATCTCAAAGTAAAAATTCAGCTTAATATTCCATCATCAAAGCAGCCAACTGCTGGTGCTTTCGAGTCCATGCGGAGGAAGGATCACCCTCTCTCTAAACCTCTCGACCTCGCTCTCTTCCTCCAACATACGACTGAAAACCTATCCCTTTGATGAAGCTTTGGGTATATCTCTGTGTGTATCAGTGTTAAATATTGTCTAATAATGCTTCTGCAAAGTGCCTTGGGATGTTTTAATGATACATTTAAAAGGTGCTATATAGATACATGTTGCCTTTTTCACATTTAACAGCTGATTAAGTTGCTGAGGAATGTGCCCACTCAACAGCTGTCTGCAATGCAACTTCCAGTCAACACATACCTTTACTCGAGGTTCTGGAGATCTTTGACTCCAAGGTACAAAAGTCACTATCACCTGGATTCAAGCACTTTGAGGAACAGATTCAGGCAACTATAATGGTGTGCATTTCAGAATGAATTCAGTTGCTGAGACCCAGTACAAGTGATGACTGACCTCTCATTACACAGATTGGGCCCTGATGAATTTTCAGACATTTACATTCAATGCATTTAACACAAGATGTTTGATTGTTCCTGACTAGTATACTTTTATCCAAAACACTTCGGGTAAGATTCTCCAGCCTCCCAGCCGTGTGTTTCCCACTGGCAGGAGATAGCGCGTTTTTTTACTAGCGGCGGGGTTTCTCTTCCAATGGAATTGTAAGAAGTCTCACAACACCAGGTTAAAGTCCAACAGGTTTATTTGGTAGCAAATACCATAAGCTTTCGGAGCACTGCTCCTTCGTCAGATGGAGTGGATATCTGCTCTCAAACAGTGCACAGACACAGAAATCAAGTTACAGAATACTAATTAGAATGCGAATCTCTAAAGCCAGCCAGGTCTGGCTTTACCTGGCTGGCTTTAGAGATTCGCATTCTAATTAGTATTCTGTAACTTGATTTCTGTGTCTGTGCACTGTTTGAGAGCAGATATCCACTCCATCTGACGAAGGAGCAGTGCTCCGAAAGCTTATGGTATTTGCTACCAAATAAACCTGTTGGACTTTAACCTGGTGTTTTGAGACTTCTTACTGTGCTTACCCCAGTCCAACGCCGGCATCTCCGCATCATGAATCCAATGGAATTCCCATTGACATCACCCACGCCGGCGGGAAACTCACAGGCGGGGGTGCGCTGTCGGCAGGACTGGGGAATCCCGCCGGTGTGAATGGAGAATTCCGGCCTTCATTCTTCGATACTCAAAACTACTCCAGTCGTTTTAGTGAAATTAATAGTTCTTTTAACTGCCTTTGGAGAGGTCCTTTTCTACGTTAACATGCACAATAAATTCCCTCATTACAGTTCTTCATAAATATTATTTTGCCTTTAGGCAATTCTTACAGAGTTACATACAACACCAATTAAATCACAGTTAAGAGTATTGCATAAAGTTCTGGTCACCAATTTACACAGCAAGAAGTCTAACAACACCAGGTTAAAGTCCAACAGGTTTATTTGGTAGCAAAAGCCACATACCAAAAGCCACAGTGGCTTTTGCTACCAAATAAACCTGTTGGACTTTAACCTGATGTTGTTAAACTTCTTACTGTGTTTACCCCAGTCCAACGCCGGCATCTCCACATCACCAATTTACAGGCAGAGTGTGATCACATGAGAGAGGGTACAGAGAAGATTTACAAGGCCGTTGCCAAGACTAGAGGATTTTAGTTGTGAGGATAGATTGGACAGGTGTTTTTTTTGGAACAGAGGAGGATGAAGGGAGATTTAATTGAGGTGCATAAAATTATGAGGGGCCTCGATAGTGTGGCTAGGAAGGTCCTATTTTTGTTAGCAGTGAGGTCAATAACCACAGCACTCAGATTGAAAGCAATTGCCAAAAGAGTTAGGAGACAGTTGTGGAGAAATCTTTCCACCCAATGAAAAGATTGCCTGAAAGGCTGGTAGAGTCAGAAGCCTACAACATATTTTAAAAATACTCACATATGCTTTACAAACTCCGTGACCCCAATGGTTACAGGCCAGGAGTTGGAAAGTGGGATTTGATTGGATTGCTCTTTATAGAATCACAGAATCCCTACGGTGCAGAAGGAGGCCATTCGTCCCATCAAGTCCGCATCGACTCTTTGACAGAGCATCTTACCCAGGGCCAACCCCCCTCCACCCCATTCCCTTAACCCCATGTATTTACCCAACTAATCCCCCTAACCTACACATCTTGGGACACTAAGGGGCAATTTCCATTGGCCAATCAACCTAACTTGCACATCTCGCCCCCTACAAACCTCCCGCCCCCCCCCCCCGCCCTCCCCACCATCCATCCCCCTCAGGGCAACTGCCACTTTCCTCAGTCAGTCTGTTCCTCTGTTCTGCTATTCACACATTCTGATCACTTAATAGACACTTTTAGTACTTTTCTCAGCTTTCTTCATCATCATTCACATTCCCTTTGTCCAATTACAGTCCCCCTCTCCCCACCTTCATGGCATAAATCTCTTCAGATTTTCTTTGCTCTCAGGTCTGATCAAGGGTCATCCAGACTCGGAAAGGTTGGCTCTATTCTCTCCCCACAGATGCTGTCAGATCTGGTGAGATTTTCTGGCATTTTCTGTTTTTGTCTCAAATTCCAGCATTCGCAGGATTTTGCTTTTAACTTGCACATCTTTGAACTATGGGAGAAAACTGGAGCGCCCGGAAGAAACCCACGCAGACATGGGGAGAACGTTCAAACTCCACGCAGACAGTCACCCAAGGCCGGAATCGAACCCGGGTCCCTGGCGCTGTGTGGCAGCAGTGCTAACCACTGTGCCGCCCTTTCTCAGCCAACATTTAGCTCAGCAGGCCAAATGATCTCAATCTGTACTATAAATTTATGTGAATCTATTTTGACCTACAAAGCTTTTGTGGTGGTTTTAAAAGATAGGCTGCACGCCTCGAAGCTTCAAACAAACAAAGAGCTCTGACAAAGGGTCATCTAGACTCGGAACATTGGCTCTATTTTCTCCCCACAGATGCTGTCAGACCTGCTGAGATTTTCCAACATTTTCTGTTTGTGTTCCAGATTCCAGCATCCACGGTAATTTGTTTTTAAACAAAGAGCTTTATATTGAAAAGATGTTGACACAACAGGTTGCTAAGATAGACTGCTCATTTGCCCACGCAAATGGCTCATGGCGTCATCAAGGATGTCACGTGATCGGTCTCTTAAAGTGCCGCTGTTCCATCGCAAAGTGAGGAAACACTAGAAATAACACAAATACACAACAGTTTTGCTCCTGAATTTTGACCAGAAATGCCTGAGTAACATTCCACCACTGGTGTAAAATTATTTATACTGCTCTGCTTTTCCTCAGCTGCACAGGACTTGCATTCATTCAGAGATCTGCGGATCTTTGCTTACAAAGCTCAAAGGCTGAAGAGTTTTGACATTTTAATAAGTAATGATCCACCACTGCAATTCTGTACCAGTTACGGGCAGCTGCTACATAACTGGTAAGCTGTTTCATTACTTGATTGTAAAATTAATATTAATTCAGAACCTTGAACTGATTTTCTCAGTGCAATTAAGATGCTGTCAGATTGACATCACTTTATCAAGACATTTCCATCATGTAACTTTCTTTTAAAAATTGAGGAAAATGGTCTTTCAAGAAGTTGGGAGGGTCCATTTCTACAATTTGTTCCCACAATTAAAAGAAATTAAAAGGTGATAGACATTCTGCAAAGTTTATTGACAGGCAAAGGTGGGCCGCCAACAGAATTGAAACAGCTTCGAGCTGTATCACTCTCTTTAAAATTGGCCCCTCCAAGGTCTTCATTCTAGTTGAGTAGAATGATAACAACTT
This sequence comes from Mustelus asterias, assembly GCF_964213995.1. Taxonomy (NCBI): domain Eukaryota; kingdom Metazoa; phylum Chordata; class Chondrichthyes; order Carcharhiniformes; family Triakidae; genus Mustelus; species Mustelus asterias. Next base: position 30,711,020 of record NC_135813.1, on the reverse strand, counting down.
CAGCACCTGATAAATTCATCGGGGTGTTTAGTAGTTCCACACATTTACCATTTGGTGGCAATATGGTGCCAGAAAATGGATCTCTCGGGCGGGAGCTAAGCGACAGCAAGGCTCTGCTGTCTATTATTTTGAAATATTCATAGCACTGTATTCATAGAATCCCTACAGTGCAGATGGAGGCCAATCGGCCCCACGGGTCTGCACCAATCACAATCCCACCCAGGCCCTACTCCCATAACCCCGCATATTTACCCTGCTAATCCCCTGACACTAGGATCAATTTAGCACGGCCAATCAACCTAACCCGCACATTTCAGACTGTGGGAGGAAACTAGAGCACCCGGAGGAAACCCACGCAGACATGGGGAGAATGTGCAAACTCCACACAGACAGTCACCCGAGGCCGGAATTGAACCCAGGTCCCTGGCGCTGTGAGGCAGCAGTACTAACCACTGTGCCACCGTGCTGCCCTTATATTATAGAAAGGTCTTGTCAATCCCTTAATAAATTTGGTACTTCTGATCATTTATCCAACCCTTTATTTCATGAGTGAGGTTCATGAATATACATTTAGAGCTCTGCAATTTTACTGCAGGTTTGAAATGTAAATCATTAGCCTCCTAGCCTTGGTAGCAGACAGAGTGGTAAGTCTCAGCATTGATTCCCTGTCTTGTTCGGTTATCTAACCTCCACTGGGTGATGGTAGGAACACAATCAGTCTCAACAATATTGAACAAGGGAGAACAATAAAGATGCTCTGTCTGATGCAGGAAAATTATGGGTTCAAGTCCCAGGCCAGGATTTAAGCACAAAATCGAAGGTGATACTTGAGTGATGCGTGGTGGCACAGTGATTAGCACTGCTGCCTCACAGCGCCAGGGACCTGGGTTCAATTCCCACCTTGGGTGACTGACTGTGCGGAGTTTGCATGTTCTCCCCGTGCCTGTGTGGGTTTCCTCCGGGTGCTCCGATTTCCTCCCACACTCCAGATGTGCGGGTTAGGTGGATTGGCCAGGCTAAATTGCACCTAAGTGTCCCAAGATATATCAAGGTTAGGGGGATTAGTGGGGTAAAATACATGGGGTTAGAGGGATAGGGCCTGTGTGTGAGTTGGTGCAGACTCAATGGGCCGAAGGCCTCCTTCTGTATTGGAGGGATTCTATGATTGCTAAAGGAGTGCCATAAAGATGTTAGTCAGAAATTTCCCGTCTCGCCCGCCACGGGACAGAGAATTTGGTGAGCCACTTAAAGATCCATTGAATTTGGGCAGGAATTTCCCGTCTTGGGAGGCGTACATGGCCGGAAAATCCCACCTGTTGTCTTTTGAGGTCTTGTAGCGCATTGGGTAGCGTCACTACTTCCGAGCAGGAAGCTCTAGTTTTGAGTCCAACCCCAGGACCTGATGACCAAGGGAGGTGGACTCATAATGCGGCCAAATAGGTCGCACTCTGCAAATCCTTCCAACACACGCCAATGGCAGGTGGTGAGACCGGGAGAGATTCCTGGTCAACCATGTGATGGACAGGAAGTTGAAGTCTCTCCTATCACTCTCCACAGCTCCAGACTGCAACATGCTTTAAAAGTGCATGTTGCCATAGCAACTTGGACACCCTGAGTGAACTGTAACGCACAACCTCCCTTCTGTCATTGTTTCTTTTAAAAGCACAACTACCAGCAATCAGTCTTGGTATTAACTGCTGTGCAGGAATTCCTGTTGGATGCATACACACCGACATGGTGTGAGGAGAGGGTAAGTTTTCTCATGGAATGTTCTTTGTCACACTCTCACGGAAAGAGTGACTGCCGTGCTGGATGTATGTAAGTCACTTGTGACACTATGGCCCGAATTTTACCCCAGAATTGGGGCGGGCGAGGCTCGCAGAACGGAATTCTCCGTTGGTTTCGGGCGGGATTTTACGAGCCTCGCCCAAGCAAGGTCGTAAAATCCCACCATATGTCTTACCACCGTTCACGCCGGTGGGATTTTCCCATCCCCCTCCAGTGAACGGGGATTTGGCTGGTTGACAGATTCTCCAACCTCGCTCCAGGGGGAGCGTGGCATGAACGGCTGGCAAGATTGTACCCTGTGTCACAATGTAAATCAGAGACTTCAGGCAAGGAAACAGAAGCTCTGACGAAGGGTCATCCAGACCTGAAATGTTGGCTCTATTCTCTCCCCACAGATGCTGTCAGACCTGCTGAGATTTTCTGTTTTTGTTGTGCGAGAAGGAGAATCTTCTTTTTTTCCTAAATAAATAAATCCTTGAGGCTTTTAATTGTGTCCTTTTTCCCACAATGCAGGCAGACTGGATGGCTCAGTTGACTAGTGCGTGGTTCAGAAATATGTCAACAGCATGGGTTTGATTCCTGTTCCTGCTGTGGTAGATCTAGAGCCTGTCACTGCTAAGTGTAAGGCATTGACAAACCAACACTGATAGAAAGAGTTTGGGATGAAGCGTTAGACGCTCATAAGCCAAGGATCTACCGTTAGACAGAGCACACAGCACTCACTCCACAATACAGACAGAATTTTGGCATTGAAAGAAAGAAAGACATTTATTTTGAACATCGTGGGAGGTGATGGTCTAGTGGTATTACCGCTAGACAATTAATCCAGAATCTCAGTTGATATTCTGGTGACCCGGGTTCGAATCCTGCCACGGCAGATGGTGGAATTTTAATTCAATAAAAAAAAATCTAGAATCATAGAATCCCTACAGTGCAGAAGGAGGCCAATTAAGAATCAACTGATGACCATGAAACCATTGTCGATTGTATGAAAAACCCATCTGGTTCACTAATGTCCTTTAGGGAAGGAAATCTGCCGTCCTTACCTGGTCTGGTCTACATGGACTCCAGACTCACAGCAATGTGGTTGACTCTCAACTGCCCTCGGGCAACTAGGGATGGGCAATAAATGCTGGCCAGCCAGCGACGCCCATGTCCCATGAATAAATAAAACAAGAGTTACAATACATACATTAACAGCTGTATTAAAATAGGACAATGGGGTAAGAGTGGAACTGGTAATAAGTTGTGCACATAGTGGATGTACCTCAAACAAGATTCTACGCAAGTGCTCATTTATATTTTAATGTTTTTTTCTTGATATTCTTGTTTCCTGTGAAGTTTATTTTTTGCTGGCAGCAGTTGCTGGATGGAATCAGGATGAGAGAAGCTTCTAGGAGTTTGCTCCAAAGATTGACGTGAGCCCAACCAGATAGCAGTGATTGTCACAAGTCCGAGCCTCCTATTCTCAAACTGCGGAATTCCTGCTGTGCTTTAGAATCGCGTTACACTTGGAAATTAACATTGCACCTCATAGAATCTCTACAGTGCAGAAGGAGGCCATTCAGCCCATCAAGTCTACACTGACTCTCTGACAGAGCATCCCATCTAGGCCCTATCCTTGTAACCCCACAAATTTACCCCTACACATCTTGGGACACTAAGGGATAACTTGCACATCTTTGGACTGTGGGAGGAAACCGGAGGAAACCCATGCAGACACGAGGAGAACGTGCAAACTCCACACAAACAGTCACCGAAGGCTGGAATCGAACCCTGGTCCCTGGTGCTGTGAGGCAGCAGTGCTAACAACTGCGCCACCGTGCCGCCCCTCATATTGCCACAAAATGAAATCCAGCACTCATGTTTTCCCCTTATCAATATTGACTCTGAGATACTGATGTTTTAGCAGACTTCTGCTGTAGAAGTGACAGAACATGTCCCCTCCTGCTTTGTTTCAGATTACTGCCAAGCCAAGTACCTCTCAGTGGTGAAGAGTGAACACTGCGTACGGCATGTTTTCCTACAAAAGATTCCCCACTGATGTAAACTCAGCTTTAGAATGGATTACATGGGGAATAAAATGTTATGATGTGGAGATGCTGACGTTGGACTGGGGTAAACACAGTAAGAGTTTTAACAACACCAGGTAAAAGTCCAACAGGTTTATTTGGTAGCAAATGCCATTAGCTTTCGGAGCGCTGCTCCTTCATCAGATGGAGTGGATATCTGCTCTCAAATAGGGCACAGAGACACAAAATCAAGTTACAGAATACTGATTAGAATGCAAATCTCTACAGCCAACCAGGTATTAAAGATACAGACAATGTGAGTGGAGGGAGCATTGAGCACAGGTTAAAGAGATGTGTATTGTCTCCAGACAGGACAGCCAGTGAGATTCTGCAAGTCCAGGAGGCAAGCTGTGGGGGTTACTGATAGTGTGACATAAACCCAAGATCCCGGTTTAGGCCGTCCTCATGTGTGCAGAACTTGGGGATAGCCAAGTTCCGCACACATGAGGACGGCCTAAACTGGGATGTTGGGTTTATGTCACACTATCAGTAACTCCCACAGCTTGCCTCCTGGACTTGCAGAATCTCACTGGCTGTCCTGTCTGGAGACTGATGCACCATCAATCAAGCAAAGACTAGTTTGTATGCAAGAACAAATAGGCTTTTATTAGCAAAAGACTTGGAGCACACCCAAGCTGATGAACTGGTCCAGAGACTGAAGCAGGGGGTGGGGAGCAGTCACCTTTATACCTGAACCGGGGGGGGGGAGGGGAGGAGTCCCGGGCAGGGCCGGCAGGGACGTGTCCAGGCATGTCACACACACAGGCAATAAGCTAACAATGGTTTACCACAGAGACAATACACATCTCTTTAACCTGTGCTTAATGCTCCCTCCACTCACATTGTCTGTATCTTTAAGACCTGGTTGGCTGTAGAGATTCGCATTCTAATCAGTATTCTGTAACTTGATTTTGTGTCTCTATGCCCTGTTTGAGAGCAGATATCCACTCCATCTGACGAAGGAGCAGCGCTCCGAAAGCTAATGGCATTTGCTACCAAATAAACCTGTTGGACTTTAACCTGGTGTTGTTAAAACTCTTAATGTGAATAATGTGTTGACAGGCTAGTTTCTAAGCTGTTAGAAACAAGTAGTTTAGCCACTGCATTACATATTACTAAACCTGATTTCAACTCTTTCGAAGGTGGCCTGGGACCAATGAAAGGTGGGCACTTGACATGATGACTGATGCTAGTGCAAGCATAGTGGATCATATGTGTTTATCCTCGAAGATCAGTCCACCTCCTGATTGCATTTACGTATCTTCCCTTGGACACTAATGCACAGGTGATGTGTGACCATGGGAATCCTTTCAGCAGGTCCATCCATCATCCAATAAGATTTCTTTGCTGCCTGTATGCTCAGGCTTATTAGCTCTGTCTGTCTCAGGGTGGAACAATAGTGTGCCCGGTGCAATGTCTTTCTAGCTGCGGAGGATGTGGAGTCAGAGTTTTCCCTGCAGCCACAGTCTCCTGAGTTGTACCGTCAGGTTTGAAACATGCCCAAATCGACTTTACATAGATATGATAGAAGCGGTGTAAATCATAGAATGATTACAATGCAGAAGGAGGCCATTCACCCCATCAGTTTCCTCCCACAGTTCGAAAGACATGCTGGTTAGGTGCATTAGCCATGCTAAATTCTCCCTCAGTGTACCCGAACAGGCACCGTGTGGCAACTAGGGGATTTTCACAGTAACTTCATTGCAGTGTTAATGTAAGCCTACTAGTGACACTAATAAATAAAGTTTGAACTTTAAACTTAAATGAGTCTGCACTGACTCTCGGAACAGAAGACCCCACCCACGCCCTTTCCCGTAATCCCATACATTTACCTCACTAATCCCCCGATCTATACATCTTGGGACACTAAGGGTCAACTTAGCACGGCCAATCCATCTAACCTGCACATCTTTGGACCGTGGGAGGAAACCAGAGCACCCGGAGGAAACCCACGCAGACACAGGGAGAACGTGCAAACTCCACAAGGCCAGAATTGAATCCGGGCCCCTATTGCTGTGAGGCAGCAGTGCTAACTACTGTGCTGCCGTGCTGCCAAAAAATGGGAAAATGTCACTACCGGCCTTGTAATATTCCCATGATTTGTTCAATTCCGCAATGCAATGTTAGTTGGTACTCACGCTCTTCTGATTAAAGTGACAAATAAAGGAGAGATTTCATGAATCACAATCTTTTCAATGGGGCTTTAGGCAAGAGACGATAGCCATATGTGAGCCAGGGTTGGAGAGTCATTCAACAACCTATTTAGCCTGGTTAGGTGCATTGGCCATGCTAAATTCTCCCTCAGTGTACCCGAACAGACGCCGGAGTGTGGCGACTCAGGGATTTTTACAGTAACTTCATTGAAGTGTTAATGTAAGCTTACTTGTGACTAAAAAATAAACTTAAGCTACAGGAGACATTATAGATGAGCATAATTCTGTCCTTGTTCAACTGCGACAAATGTGCAGGGGTGGCTGGTGATTGACCAGGTGTCTTGGCCAACTTCTCCTCCTCTAATCCAAAGAAAAAAAAATGGGGAATTATTCAATCTTCTCACTAGCGAGGTTAGGAGCAGCTGACAGCACAATCTAACGGACCCTCTTAGTCTTCATGTCCCAGTTTTCATTCTCATTTGTGGGACATGGGCGTCGCTGGCTGGCCAGCATTTATTGCCCATCCCTGAGGGCAGTTGAGAGTCAACCACATTGCTGGAGCTTTGGAATCACATGTAGGCCAGACCAGGTAAGGACAGCAGATTTCCTTCCCTGAAAGATATTAGTGAGCCAGATGGGTTTTTTAGACAATCGACATTGATTTTATGGAACTAGTAGTTTCTTAATTCCAGATACTTTTTATTGAATTCAAGTTCCACCATCTGCCATGGCAGGATTCAAACCTGGATCCCCAGAACATTAGCTGAGTCTCTGGATTAATAGTTTAGTGATAATACCACGAGGCCATTGCGTCCCCTATTCAATGATCCAACACTAAGACCCTTAATCATTTGTTGAATACAATTTCTCAAATGAGCAAAGTGCAAAATGATAGAATTTAGAATTCTTATGTTCAAAGTTACAATAGAAGGGAATACATTGAACATGTGACCAACTTGAATCGGCATGGAGTTGATATGGTTACACTTACCATGTCCCCTGGTAAGCCTGGTCTACCCGGTAATCCTGAAACTCCAGGAAGACCCTGAAAAAAATACGTCGCCATATGTCATTAGAGATGTACATCACAGTTTGAACTATTTGGTTAAGTATAGAAGCATAACACCAATTTATTCCAATGAAGATTTAAGTTGCCTTTTCAATGGCGAGGTGCAAGAGAGCGTAATAGATGCCTGGGAGGAATCTGACCAAAGCGGCTAAGAAGACATCACAGCCACAATTTTAATCCAAGGGTTCAGTGCAAAACATGGTCCGTTTTAACTTTTGGGACCTATTTAAATTTGCCTGCATTGTCCCTCGCCTAAAGCTTATGGGGAATGATGTCAGGGTTCATGAGTGAGAGTGCTGAAGGAGGTGGGAGACCACACTACTTGGCTCCTAAAGGAACACTCTTGAGGGAGTTAAGAGGGTGGGTGGTGGAGGAAGAGGAGGGCAGGTCAGAACCTGGTCTCCCCCCCACCCCCCGACCCACTACAATTCCCGTGGGTAGGAGGGATGGGAAAACTCCGCCTGAGATATGCAATGGATTTTGAACATATTAGCTCATAGAAAACAAAGGTAACTGCAGCAAATCATGTAAACATTACTTGTAAACATAATATGGGAAATACTGGAGTTCTCTCCTACTTTTGACACCGCTATCTCCTTTACAATGATTTGAGCTGGCGGGACAAAATTATGTGGCCTATTAGGTTTTACTGTCTTGTCCATGCATTCTCACAGAATGACATTGAGCCAAGTCTCCAGTGTTTAAATGCTGGTTCATTTGCTTTTCAGTGTCAGCACAGAGCTTGCTAACACTTCCAGCACAAAGTTGAAATCAAGACGGGTCAGCACATGTTAATCAACTGACCGCTTACTTTCTGGTTAATGTAGATAATTGCCCTTGATACGTTTCTATTGAAGATCACACTGGTGCGACCCATTTATTTTCAACAGATTTCACAGGGTAGAAATCTTTCCTTATCTAATTATTTCTTGGTGAATTTTGTGTTCATTCAAGTGTATAGAACTTTAGTTAGTGAGGCCACATTTGGAATATTGCATGCAGTTCTGATCGCCACACTACCAGAAGGATGTGGAGGCTTTGGAGAGGATACGGAAAAGGTTTACCAGGATGTTGCCTGGTTTGGTGGGTATTAGCTATGAGGCAAGATTAGACAAACTTGGTTTGTTTTCATTTGAACGGTGGAGGTTGAGGGGCGACCTGATAGACGTTTACAAAATTACGAGCGGTATGGACAGAATGGAGAGTCGGAGTCTTTTTCCCAGGTTAGAAATGTCAATTACTAGGGTACGTAGGTTTGAGGTAAAAGGGGGAAAGTTTAAAGGAGATGTGAGAGGCAAATGGTTTACACAGAGGATGGTAAGCGCCTGGAAAGCGCTGCCAGAGGAGGTGGTAGAAGCAGATACAATAGCAATGTTTAAGAGGCATCTTGACAGATACATGAATAGGCAGGGAATAGAGAGATATGGACCACGTAGAGACCACTCTTTAGTTTAGAAAGGCGCCATGTGTCGGTGCAGGCTGCGTGCGCAGAAGGGTCTGTTCCTGTGCTGTACTGTTCTTTGTTCTTTTGAGGGAATTAAGCGCCTTCCATTTTCACCCATCCAGGCTCAGCATTGAGTGGTCCCAGGTTTAGAACTAAACCACTTCACATTGCAATGGAAGTATAAACCTTCCCTGAACTTTAAACTCTGGTTCAACTTCTTTCCTTTCTCATTTTCTGTGAATGTCATGACTTGTACAGACTGGATTGCTCTTGCTTTGATCTGGCAGCTGCATTATCTGCTGAACCTTAACTCTCAAGAATTGATGGGTTGGGGTTATGTCAGAGGACATAATGCAAAAATTCTGAAGCTTGACGCCCCTACTTCTGTTTTTAATGGAGGCAGGATGAGGGGGAGGTGACCAATCTGCTCGTGGGAAGAGGGTCAGTTGTTTAAATATTATGGTGAGGCGATCAGGCCTTCATTTTATTTTTGACTCTTGTCAGCTGGAGTCCCCCAGCCTCGGAAAACCCAGCAGCTCAAATAAGATGGGAAGGGCTTATTCTATAAGGTTAAGTGCTTTTACAGCACAGCTTGTGGGCTAGGAGCGTTTACTTCACGACAAACAACTTCTCCAGTAAATCACACTCCCTACCTCACAATCTGTTACTCCCCCATGCTTTATAACAAATATTTCAGTCCAGCCTTGCCTCAGCAATTGGGAAACCACCCACACCACCTTCTCTCCACCGACAATTTCTTTCACTCCCCCAAACCAGCTACCTGCTCTCGTAGGCATTGACCTTGTGAAGCAGGTTTCCCAGAGGCCAGTCCTCCGACCTGTCAATCAAGCTGCCTGTGGGCAGGATACCCGATAGCAAAGGAGCCTCGCAGTTTCCTGACTTCACAACAGCTGTCCCTTCCCCCTCAAGGATCTATCCTCCAGGATCTAAACTCCAAGTCATTATCCCAGTAGGTTTCATGCCATTATTTTTAACCGATTTTTTTGTTCTGTTGCTTCCATTTTTGGTTTCTACTTACAGGAAGGCCTGGTTGCCCTGGTAATCCAACAGGCCCCACCATTCCATGCTGCATCTAAAAATAGCGCAAAACAAATGCAGCATCAGCATATCAAAAGTTAAAATGCCACAAATTATACCAAGTGTAAAATGTTATTTTTGCCAACAATTCGTATAATTACAACATCAACATTGAATAATAGGCCGGAATTTTACCGGCATGCCCACCCCAGAATTGGGGCGGGTGAGGCTTGCAGAACAGCATTCTCCATTGGCCTCGGGCGGGCGAGGCGGTAAAATTCCAGCAATAGCATCCCTCCTGTGCAGAGGGAAGTCATTCGGCCCATCGAGCCTACACTGACAACAATCCCACCCAGGTCCAACCCCGTAACCCCACGTATTTACCCTGCTAACCCACCTGACACCAAGGGGCAATTTTAGCATGGTCAATCCACCTAACCTGCACATCTTTGAACTGTGGAAGGAAACCGGAACACCCAGAGGAAACCCACGCAGACACGGGGAGAATGTGCAAACTCCACACAGACAGTCACCCAAGGCCAGAATTGAACCTAGGTCCCCGGTGCTGTGAGGCAGCAGTGCTAACCACTGTGCCACCGTGCCATGAATGGGGAGATGTCAATGTGTGGGCGGAATCAATACAGATTCTGAATTAGCCCCATGAAAAGAGTGGTTCTGAATCAACATTTTCCTCTCAGCATTCTTTACAACAGAAGTTCCAGATTATATCGGCTTGGTTAAAGGTGATTAGCGACTTGTGTTGGGCGTTTTAGTAAGCTCTGGGCTGTGAGCTGGCTGAACACAGTGATACTCCAAATTGTTGTCGCAGGATAGACAAAGATGTCAGTCTGTGGCACTAATTCCCTGAACTTGACAATGTTGTCAGGGCTGAAGTGAGGGGAACGCCACATGTAAGCCAGGTGTTTCCCCTCAGGCAATGACAGGAAAATTGGGAGGGCAAATCATCTAAGGCCAAACGTGCTAAGAGCTACTCATTGACGCGAAAGGCCAGAGATGAGGTTGACTGTCTGCCCTAAAGACCATGGAATGATGCATGGCTTGAAAAGACCTAAAGAGGGGAAGAGAATATATATATTTTTTTTAAACTGAAAGATTATTACATCAATAGAAATACAATTTTGCGACCGATATGGTTGTCTTTGGTGTCAACATGGTAACATCTGCTGCTTAAAAGAAATATATTTACTTAGAACAGATATAATAAGGGAGTAGTGCACTTATATAGTACGAATATGATTTTATACTTACAGGCCAGCCTGCTTGTAATATTTGATAGAATGATGTTTGCTGTTAAATTATAGAAAAAGATATTAAATCTCATTAATTTTCTGCATCTTAAAGCAATAATTGAGGAAAATTTTGTTCACTTTGTTCAAAGTCAGGAGATATAGCACAATCCATCTTAAAATCGAGCTATTAAGACAACTTGGGATGCTCCTCATCAAAAGTCTCCTGTAAGGTGACCCTTAAACAGCAAATCTTACATGTGAGTTGGACAGGTGTCCTTATGATTAAACCACTCAATTTCAAGAATATGGGTTTCTGAACCCTTGCCCCAATCCCTGATAAAATCAGACATGTGTGGGCGAATTTTCCCGTTCCGCCCGCCACGGGAATTGTAGCGGGGGAGGGGCAGACTATGGTTGATCTCGGGAGGGATTTTACGGTTTCAGGGCAAATGTGGCCAGAAAATCCCGCCCGTGGCGATACAAAACCATAATTTGTACACAACTGATTCACATTTCTGTCTGCCAGCCTTTTCTGTATTTCACACGGATCGCGATGTTGGGTTGAAGGGAAATGTGTTTTTTTTTAAAGTTTTAAAGCTATTTCATAATTTTAAGAAAGAAGAAAATTCCAGTCAAAGCCACCTGCTGCAACTGGAAGATAGATGTTTTAAAGTGTGAAAGGAAAATTGGCAATGAGGGAATCATATTCACAAAATTGAGAACACCCTTTCCCATTTAGATTTAAGAAGTAGTGTGTATGTTGATTGCAGATGCTAAAACATTTGGAAACTCAAACAAGGGAATTGTCAAAAAAAAAGCAAGTCATGTCCAAATATAAAAATAAGCAAGTCTTGCTTAGATTGCACAAGTTTAGTTTATTACTGTCACAAGTAGGCTTACATTAACGTTGCAATGAAGTTACTGTGAAAATCCCCCAGGTGCCACACTCTGGCGCCTGTTTGGGTACACTGAGGGAGAATTTAGCATGGCCAATGCACCTAACCAGCACGTCTTTCAGACTGTGGGAGGAAACCGGAGCACCCGGAGGAAACCCACACAGACATGGGGAGAACGTGCAGACTCTGCACAGTGACCCAAGGCCGGGAATCGAACCTGGGTCCCTAGCACTGTCAGGTAGCAGTGCTAACGACTGTGCCACCATAGGCACTAGTTAGACCACAACTGGAATACTGTGAACAGTTTTGGTCCTCTTATCTAAGGAAATATATACTGGCATTGGGGGCAGTCCAGGGAAGTTTCACTTGGGTTAATCCTGGGTATGGAGGGATTTTCTTATGAGAAGCGTTGAGTAGGTTGGACCTATACTCATTGGAGTTCGGAAGAATGAGAGGCAACCTTATTGAGACATACAGGATTCTCAGGGGGCTTGACAGGGTCGATTCTGAGAGGTTGTTTCCCCTTGTGGGTGAGTATTGTTTCAAAGGGCATAATTTCAAAGTAAGGGATCGTCCATTTAATCCAGAGATGAGGAGGAATTTCTTTTCTCAGAGGGTAGTAAATCTGTGGAATTCTTTACCATAGAGGGCTGTAGAGGTTGGGTCGTTAAGAATGTCAAAGGCTAAGATAGATACATTTTTAATCAGTAAGGGGATCAAGGATTATGGAGATAAGGCAGAAAAATAGAGTTGAGGATTATCATGTCAGATCAGCCACAACCTCATTAATTGACGGAGCAGACTGAATGGGCCGAATGGCCTACTTCTGCTCCTCTGTCTTATGGTTGGCTCAGGTTTCCAAATGTCCCACCTGGTTCCTATGGTACGGACTAAGATCTATTTCCTCTCGTTACCAACTCACCAACCAGTACAAATGGTTCACCCCGATTTATTCTCAAATTGATGATGTCTCAATTGGAAATTTAGGAAAAATCTATTTTACACGGCGTGAATAAGATTAATTTTAATACCATCAGAGAACTATCATGATGATGGCATGGTGGTATTGTCACTGGATTAGTAATCCAGAGACCCCGGGCAAGATCTGGGGACCAGGTTCAAATCCCACCACGGCAGATAAATTAAAAGCCTGTAGATTACCATGAAACCACTTTCAATCGTCGTAAAGACCCACCTGGTTCACTAATGTCCTTTAGCGGAGGAAATCTGCCGTCCTTACCTGGTCTGACCTACATGCGACTCCATGAGCCACAGCAATGTGGTTGACTCGCAACTGCCCTCTGAAATGGAGGGCAGTTAGAATGGACAATAAATGCTGGCCCAGCCAGGGATGCCACATCCCATAAATGAATTTGTGTGCAAGAATGGTTGGGATTTTTACGCTATGGGTTACTGTGGCAGAAAATTCCAATTGTATATGAAAATGAAATTAGTTATGACTTAATTTAGGATCTATAATCGCTTTCTGGGTCAGTGTAATGTAATTTCATAAATATCTATAAATATTCATAAATATCATAAATATCTTGCATTTTGTGCAAATATAATGTTACCTATTTATTCTTAACAGGGGATTTTCACAGTAAATTCATTGTAATGTTAATGTAAGCCTACTTGTGACACTTACTAAAAAAAACTTTAAACTTTAAATGAAGGTGGATAAATGCTTGAAATGGGTGTGTCATTTTCAGATCCTTCATCAAAATGTATCAAGGGCAGAATGGGAAATCGTTTTTCTTTTTAAATTCACCGGAGGGTGTGAGCATGAATAAAAGATATTCATCTGATATTAAGAATGATCAGAGCTTGAGGAGGGAGAGCAAAGGAGAAAAGGGGCCCTGCGATTAACACAAATTCTCCAAACAGGAGAATGCAATTGCTCAGTGCCAGTTATGAGATAACACAGTCTTCTGGAGCTTGATTGCCTCAGGGAATTAGAGAGGAATTTCCCCAATTTTCTTTCCGGAACCGGCCACAGGTTTGACTTCTGTCTGCCCCTGGAGATTGCACGGCTAGACGGTGAGCCGAACATGTGCATGTCTACGCCACGTCTAGAGGGAACAGGATCAGTGAACTATTCCCACCCTCATTTTGATGGACTTATAATGAAGTGCTGGAGAGTATGACAAAAATGACTTACATAGAAGGCCAACCAGTCTTCCTCTGAATTTCTCCACAGGTAAATTGTTGGCATGCCAGGGGGCCCAGGAAGACCAGGTACACCCGTTTTACCAGTCCGTCCCATGACACCTGGATAACCCTGCAATCAATAGCAGCATCGATGAGTTAGCAACATCGACAATGAGGGAGTCTGACTTTTCAGAACAGTAGCTATTAAATATTTTAAAACCATTATTCCTCGTATGAAAACTACGGCTGACATTTTCCAGCTGCTCCTGATGGCGGGATATTCGAGTCCTGCCGATGGTGACCCCCCCCCTCCCCCTCCCTCAGCAACAGAGAGTGAGGACAATGCAAAAATCCAGTGACTAGAATATCCCACCCCCAGCAAATGGCAAGTAACATCCACTGCCGCAAAACACGTCACAGGCGGGGGGGAATGTTTTGATAAACAGTTATAAATGTTCAATGGGGTATTTTTAATCAGCAGCTGCCTCTTGAATCACATGTGCACAAACCCCAGCCTGATTCTCATCCCACTTCCTGCGCAGATGGGAAATGTTGGGTTCGGGGGTGGGACTTAGGATTTTCGCAATGATGCAGAGGCGCTCCATTGTGGTGCAAATCCGGGCCTAAGTTTTCAGTACTTCACAGGTAGCACAGTGGCACAGTGGTTAGCACTGCTGCCTTACAGCTCCAGGGACCCAGGTTCAATTCCTGGCTTGGGTCACTGTCTGTGTGGAGTCTGCACGTTCTCCCCGTGTCTGCGTAGATTTCCTCCCACACTCCAAAGATGTGCAGGTTAGATGCACTGGCCAGGATAAATTGCCCCTTAGTGTCCCAGGATGCGTAGGTTAGAGGGGTTAGTGCGGTAAATATATGGGGTTACGAGGATAGGGCCTGGGTGGGACTGCTGTCGGTGCAGACTCGATGGGCTGAATGGCCTCCTTCTGCACTGTAGGGATTCTATAATTCTACGATTAGTTGACTGAGACATAAGCATAACATCTCCAGCTGGAAGACCAGAAGCTGGCCAGGATTTCACAAGGCGGCACGATGACGCAGTGGTTAGCACTGTTGCCTCACAGTTCCAGGGAGCCGGGTTCGATTCCTGGCTTGGGTCACTGCTTGTGTGGAGTTTGCACATTCTCCCCGTGTCTGCGTGGATTTCCTCTGGGTGCTCCGATTTCCTCCCACACTCCAAAGATGTGCAGGTTAGGTTGATTGGCCATGCTAAATTGTCCCTTAGTGTCGGGGGATTAGCAGGGTAAATATGTGCGGTCATGGGGATAGGGCCTGAGTGGGATTGTTGGTGCAGCCTCGATGGGCCAAATGGCCTCTTTTTACACTGTCGGGATTCTATGATTCTGATACCCATAGAAATCAAAACAGAGATTTTCAACACCAGAGTAGGAGATGTCCTCCTGAATATGAAGACATGGCGAACAGGTTTCCATTGTTTGATTCTCTGAGAGAAATTTCCATTTGCATTGCAATTATCATTCACCTGCCTACCATCCATAACTTGCCTCGAGAAACTGGTCTGTTTTGCGCAAGTATTTTTCTTTAAGAAGAGTCGCTTATTTTATGTTCAACTCCTGTCTATGAAAGGATAAACAAATAATCCCCAATTATGATAGTTTTCAGGGATCAATTCCCTAATCTCGTAGACCTTTCTGCTGAGGTAATGAAGGTTGGAATCTGCACTGAGGGAAGGTGGGAAGGAGGCCCCAAAGGTCATGACTCAGACCTTGTGGAAGGGGATGGCAATAGCTGCTAAACTACCAAATTCTAGAAGGAGAATTCCGATGGTATCTTCAGATTAATCAAGTCACAGAAAATAGTCACAGCTTAAACCAATGCAATATTAGAAAATGTTTCACATCTCCTTAAATCTTGCCCTCTCTATCTTGAATACTATGTAGTATTTCTCTAGAATAAAAGGGATCATGGGAGCTTTCACTCCACTTTCTCCATCCTCCAAATAGTCCTTCACTCAAGCCCTAAAGTGTTAGAAGTCATTGAAAGATTTATGCTATTTTCCTGTACTTGGTCTCACCCCAGCATTAAAGAGCAAGGGCAGACTTTTCCAGCCAGTCATGCCAGCGGGATTCTCTGGTCCCGTTGCAGTGAACGGAGGTTTGGCTGAGTGCCAGATTCTTCGTCCTCACTTACAGAGGAGCATGAACGACTGGAAAATTCTACTGCCTCGCCTGCCACAGATTCGGAGCTGGCGAGGGTTGGACAACGGAAATGTCCTTTGCCCTTGGGCGAGAATTTCCAGGCTCACTTGAGCGAGGCCGTCAAATCCCGCCCCATATCTTCACATCTGGGTTTTATTCTGTACGGTGGGAAGCAGAGTGCACACTTTCTTCCTGAAGGAGCAAACAGCCCACAGTCAAAAAGAGAAAAGGACCACCTCAGTGCCTCAAGGCTGATGTTGGTAATCACCAAAGCAGCCATTTCAGAACTTGCTGCCCTCTGGAAGAGGTAGAGAATGTTAGAATTGAAAAGGCACACAATGGGAGACGATGGTTAATGGCGAGGAAAAATAATCAGAAGGCATAAAGATTGAATTTAAATACGTTTAACATTAATGGGGTCAGCAAGGCAGGAGAATTCCTTTGAGGGAAAGTAGCAGGACATTTTCTAATGGGAGCCATGACAATTGAGGAGAAGAGCTTTCAGCAAAGAAGCAGGCCATTTGGTGCAGCAGGTCCATTCCAGGTTCTTATACAATTGCACTTTGAAGGTCAGGACTGAGTCTTCTTCAACCACTCTCACAGGCAGTGCATTCTGGATCCTAACCAAAGGCTGTGTAAAGAAGCTTTTCCTCTTGTCATCATTGGATCACTGGCTCTTTTGCCCCTCACCCCAAAATGGGTGCTCTCTGTCAAAGAAAACTGTCTACCTACTGTGTCTAGACCCAACATGGTTTTGGACACTTCTATCAAATGACTTCTCAACCCTCTTTTAAATGCCAATCTCTCCAATCCACCTACATGAAAGAAGTCCCTCATCACTGAAACCATTCTCATGATTTTTCCTGTATTCCCTCAAAAGACTTTACATTCTGTCTGTAAGCACAATGTTCAGAATTGGATACAATTCACCAATTGGTGCTAACCAGTGTTTTATAAAGGTTCATCATAACTTCACTGCTTTTGTATTATAAACCCCAGGATCCAGCATGCATTGCTTTAGATGACTTCCGTCTGAAGCATGACCTTGACTGTCACCATCAACCTACTGACCTTTCTTCTCTGCCACCCAACATTGAGTCTTTCTCAACGATTGAAACTATACAACACGTGACAAACAGATTGAGTGAGAGAAGTTCTTCCTTTTAAAATCACGAGGTCATTTTTAAATGGGGCATGAACAAGGAAGTAGCTGATAGCAACTTTCTCCAGTTGATATTGGTGAAGTTTCCAATATCAAGATTTCCTCAGGCTTCATGTCACGTGAGTGGATAAAAGAAAAATCAAACTTCACCTATAAAGTTCGTAGACTCTAGTATGATTTTAACACCGTCACATCCCTTCTGAGTGCTCACGATGTCATAGATCAAGCACATTACAGTTGCTTAGCTACAACTGCAGAAGAGGGAAGCTCCATTGATAAATTTGTATCCTATTTAGCTTTGGATCCCAGTCACAAAGTGTCTGGAAGTTTTAGTTCCAGCTAAGCACAACACAGAGACAAAACTTCACTTTTGCTTTATAAGATGGGAAAGAGATAATGCGAAATGAGGAGATCCATTTACAAAATTGAAACTCTTAATCACTCCGATTCAACACATCCATTGTAAACATTTATAATTGCCTAATTTAGACCCAGCACAAAACAGCATCTATTATCCAGGTGTTCAAATAGACAGCAAATGACTTTCTTTGAACATAACCAATGTTAGGAACGTCCTTAGATTGATATTTTTTTCAGGTTGCAACTCACTTTGTCTCCTTTGGGTCCTGGTGGTCCATGGTCACCCTGATGTTGAAAGAGAAAAGAGGAATGGATATAAAACACAATAGAAATATCTCCTCAATTCCTAAACCTAACCAAAGTCTTCAGAAGATACCAAAACATGAGATGGATGATTAAGTGGTTTATATTCATCAAAAAAATTACATTATCACCTTGAAGTCATAACTAAAGCATCCCATTTTTTTTTCATAATCCAATGACTGTTTTATATAAAGGTTCTCATTTCAGGTTATGGGCTAAATCTTAAAGAATGGCAGTGTTGTTTCCGGTGAGAAAACCGTCATATTTCTCTCCAGGGAAACGCATTGGTTTTCTCTCCGGATTTTACAATACTCTGCCAAAAAAAATCAAGGGGGATATGTTGCATGCTGTCACACAGGGAGGCGGGGCCTCAACATGCCAGCAAAACCTGGCTGCACAGAGATTGGGGCGCCATCTTTAAAGGGCGCCTCAATCACAACCTGAGTAAGCCACCCCACCACGGAGGTCACAGGGGCTCCTCTCCCTATCCCCAATTGGAGTTGGCATTTCTCTAACCACCCCCCCCCCCGGTCATTGGCCCATTCCCCCCACAATCATCGGCCCTTCCACCCCTCCAGCACCCCCCCAGATCATTGGCCTCCTGGCACACCACCCCCCACCCCCTTCATTCTCAAATCATTGACCTCCTCCCCCATGACCATCAGCCTCCAAGGGCATGAACCTGATGACGTCATCAGTGAGGGGCAGGGAAGAACCAAAATCACAAACTTGCTGATGAGAACTGCAACTTCCGGATCTTGAGACCCCACCGGCACTCACACGGACAGCGAGCGTGGGCTCAAGATTGCCCCCCATACTTCTACAAACAGCAGTCGGGAATATGGATTCCAATTATGTAAAGATTCCACTTTGTTGGAATTTGATGACATTCATGGTGATATATGATCCAAATCTTCTTACTTGAAGTTTCCTTCAAAAAATATAATTGGGCAATTCTGGATCTTACTATTTGAACAATTTGCATCACTTTTGGGTTTGGAGTTTCTCTTGAGCTGTTTAAGTTGATTTATTGATATGTTTCTGTATAAATGCGCAGCCACAAAAACATCTCAGATAAAGAAGACAAAAATCCAACAGGTTTATTTTCTCATGGTCTGCATTTTATTTTGATTTGTTCACGAGATGTGGACATTGCGGGCTGGTGACATGAGCCGCATTCACTGTCCATCCTAACATGTCCTTGACAAGGGTGCTAGTGAGCCTCCAGTTTTTAATCTCGGCTGTCCTCATCATGTAGGTTCTCCCATCGACCTGTTAGGCAGGGAGTTCCAGGATTTTGACCCAGCCACAGTGAGGGAACGGTCATATAGATTCAGGTCAGAATGAGGTGCAACTTGGAGGGGAAGTTACAGCTGCCTTTGTTTTGGGCAGAGGAAGAGGTTGTGGATTTGGTAATAGTGATGCTCTGGAACATTTCTGAAAGGTCTGATTCTGAGCATGTGACTATTATTACTTGACTTGCCTAGCCTATAGTACAGCTCTCCAAATATTGCACAATAACGTGGAGCATTATGCATAGCAAGGGTCCGACCTATATTGCTAAAACATTTGTTACTATTGTGTTTTCTCCACAGTTAAAATCCAGACCCACTAATTCAATATCCAGGTCGGAATTTTCTGACCATTCATGCCAACGGGATATTCCAATCCCACTGCAGTGTACGAAAATTTGCCTTGGTGCCAAATTCTCCGACTTCGCTGCAGCAGGAACATGGCGTGAATGGCTGGTAAGATCGCACCCAAATGTTTACATGTAGAAGCTATAAGAAAGGCATAACATCTAGATCCATGGCCTAGACTATTAATCCAAAAATTCACCTAATGTTCTGGGGGACCTAGGTTCAGAGGAATTTGAATTTAATTTAAAAAAAATCTGGAATTAAGATTCTACTGATGACCATGAAACTATTGTCAATTGTCAGAAAAACCCATCTGGTTCACTAATGTCCTTTAGGGAAGGAAATCGGCCGTTCTTACCTGGTCTGGCCTACACATTGACTCCAAAGCCACAGCAATATGGTTGACCATTAACAGCCCTCCAAGGGCAACTAGGGATGGGCAAGAAATGCTGGCCAGCCAGCAACACCCATGTCCCACAAATGAATTTTAAAAATGAGCAGAAACTAAGAGTATTGATTGAGCTGTTTCTTGTTATTTCCATCTCCATTGTCCCTCTCCATATCCTTCAGGTGGTAACCACTCACTGTTCTGTTGTCTCCCTCAGCTTGTTGTATCTTTTTGCCAAAGAGGACTCCAGCACCTGTGTGATTCCCATTCTGAGTCCCAATTGATCACACAAACCATGTGACCCTTACTCTGCTGTGTTGCCCTTAAAGGGACATGCACCACACACTGATAAGTATTACACTCTGATAAGGCACATTAATCTTTTCGCTGATAATAACAGTCCAATATCAATAATAGGGAAAGATTTTGAGGCCATAACATGACATAATTTTAATAATGTCCACTTAAAAGGACTTGGACTAATTCAAGATAGCACAAGCTGAGGGCAAGTCACCAACCATATTTTTAGGTTTTGTTTCTTGAAGCAGTAGCAACTTTTATTAATTATGGAATTACAATAGATATGTTTATGGTGTTAACAAGGTTTTTGATAGGAAGTTTGTTTATAAAATTAATAACAATGATATTAAAGGGAATGTAGTGGCAAGGGGGGATAAGTGAGTGAAAGATATAAATAGGAGTTAGGGGTTGATGGATGTAGCCCTGGACAAGACATTGGTGTCGCCCAGTGATCAGTTTAATTGCTCTTCTTTCACTTTCTCATTCGATGGCTAGAATTTTCTGGCTGTTCACAACCCCACACCCCACCGCAAGCAAGGAAGGAGAATTCGGCACTCAGGCAGATCTCCATTCACTGAAGCAGGACCAGAGAATCCCGCAGGCAGGAACGGCCAGAAAATTCCTATCTATATATTTATGTCACCTGTAAATTGTGATAGTGCACATTTTTTCGATAAGTATAAAACTTGTGCAGGTGCAACAATATCAAAATGCATCAATAATATATACATGCAGCATGGTTACTTGTGAAAAGAATTCAAAGTGATACCAAGAAGACATGGACAGGCTAGAAGATAAATGGCAGAAAAATGAGAGGGCATAAACTTTGGGAGAAAGAAATAAGGAGAACATATGCTCTAAATGGTAAACATTTAAAAGGAGTAATAAAGTAGAAAGCCATTAGGTGCTTAAATTTAGAAATCTTTTCACATGGGAGAACACATCGAACAAACTAAAACAAGCATTTAAAACCATTTTTGTTAATTTATTTGTGGGACATGGGTGACGCTGGCTGGCTGTCATTTATTGCCCATCCCTACTCACCCTTGAACTGAGTGTCGCTAGGCCCTTTCAGAGGGCAGTTGAGAGTCTACCACATTGCTGTGGCTCTGGAGTCACATGTAGGTCAGACCAGGTTAGAACAGCAGATTTCCTTCCCTAAAATCTAAGAGGCATTCTAAGTTTTGAGACATTCTGATAAAGAAATGCTATTTTCCATTGGTCGATACGGCACGGTAGCACAGTGGTTAGCACTGCTGCTTCACAGCTCCAGGGACCTGGGTTCAAATCCCGGCTCGGGTCACTGTCTGTGTGGGGTTTGCACATTCTCCCTGTGTCTGCGTGGGTTTCCTCCGGGTGCTCCGGTTTCCTCCCACAGTCCAAAGATGTGCGGGCTAGGTTGATTGGCCATTCCAAATTGCCCCTTAGTGTCTCGGGATTAGTGGCTAAATATGTAGGGATATGGGGATAGGGCCTGGGTGGGATTGTGGTTGGTGCAGACTCGATGGGCCAAATGGCCTCTTTCTGCACTGTAGGATTCTATGATAAACCCGTGCTCACAAGTTCGCAATTTAAGTTAATTACCAAAAAAAGTAAGAGAGTATTTCAATCCATAGACCTGTTAGGATGTGGGGTACTTTCCCAGAAACAGTGCTGGAAGTAGAATTCATTTTTAAAAAGAAAGCAAAAATATTTCTGAAAGGTGTGACTTTGAAATGCTCTTGTGATAGGACAGAGAAAAAGGATGTTAGCACTTTCAGAAAACCTGCAAAGGTGCACGAGGCTAAATGTTTTCCCCTGTGTTGTAAAATTTGAAGACTCATCACTTCTACGTACCTAAAAACTGAAAATCTTCGCAATTACCAATTCATATTTTCATAATTACACAATGCTGAAACTATTTTGTAATATTTCATCAAATAAGAACATAAGAACTTGGAGCAGGAATCGGCAATTCAGTCCCTTGAGCCTGCTCCACCATTTAATACGATCATGGCAGATCTTGTGTCGACCTCAGCTCCACTTTCCTGCCTGTTTATCACTGCCCTTCAAACCCAAACGGTGGCACAGTGCTGAGCACTGCTACCTCACAGCACCAGGGACCTGGGTTCAATTCCCAGCTTGGGTCACTGTCCGTGTGGAGTTCGCTCACTCTCCCCGTGTCTGTGTGGGTTTCCTCCGGGTGCTCTGGTTTCATCCCACAGTCTGGAAGACGTGCTGGTTAGATGAATTGGCCAAGCTGAATTCTCCCTCAGTGTACCCGAACAGGTGTCAGAGTGTGACAACTGGGGGATTTTCACAGTAACTTCATTGCAGTGTTAGCAATATTGAAATTGTTAGTAAGTTAATAAGTACAAGTTAGTTAAGTACAAGTTGTTAGTACAAGTTACTAAGCCTACTTGTGACACTAATAAATAAACTTAAACTTATTAAGTAAAAATCTGTCTAGCTCTTCCTTAAATTTATTCACTGTCCCGGCACGTGCCATGCTCTGAGGTAGTGAATTCCACAGACTTATGACGCTTTGACAGAAGTAATTTCTCCTCTGTTTTAAATCTGCCACCACTCATTCTAAAACTATAACCTCTTGTTCTAGATTTCCATGCAAGAGGAAATATTCTCTCCACGTCTACTTTGTCAAATCCCTTTATCATCTTCAACACCTCAATCACATCTCCTCCCATTCTTCTATACATGGCAAGTGGCATGCGACAGAATGTTTACCGTGAACTTGTATTTTATTTCAAATACAAATAAAGAGTTTCCTATGAAAATTCTAATGGATTCGCTAATTAGTTCACACAGCTTGACTTCAATTTTGAGAAGTTGTTTAAGATTGTTAAACCCAAATCAAATGACTTTCGGTGTACATGCTGGAATTCAACCAAAATCTGGAATAGTTTAAATGTAAAAAATGTAGCCACAATTTCAACTGAGTACAGTAAAAACCCCATGTTAAGAGCAATATATTCTCTTCATACAGTTATTCTTATTACATTAATACCATTAAAAGCATGCATCTTCTCTTTAGTTGGAAGCAGTGAATAAGAAGTAAAGTTAGTCAGACACCGCTAACAGTAGGCTTGTACCATGACTGCTGTTGTAACTTGGCTCCATCAGTTATTAACAAACAAAGAACATTTATTAACAGTAACAACTATATACAAAGCAATGTAGATTACTGTCATACCTCCAGGATCTAACTGCTGGGACAAGCCCAGACAAGTTGAAGTGAAGCCCCAACATGGTTCCTGATTGGTCAGCCCAGGCCATGTGACCTTTCAGAAGATCACCCCTCAAAGGGGCCAGATACCACATTTGGCTACTGAATATTTTGACTGGGGCTACTGGATGCCACAAGGAGGTGGTTCTGAAATAGCTAGAATGGCTGAACTCCATCTGTATATTACACAACCTCACTCACAGGCACTCTGCTTTATTTAAACAAACCACGCGATATCTCAGCTTTGTGTTAAGAATGCAAGGTTTTATATGATGGTTATGTTTTAAACTCCTTTTAATTCAAGGTAATAAGCGAGCATGTGACCTGAGTGTCTGGAACAAGCTGCCAGAGGTAGTAGTAGAGGCGGATACAATTTTGTCTTTTAAAAAGCATTTAGACAGTTACATGGGTAAGATGGGTATAGAGGGATATGGGCCAAATGCGGGCAATTGGGATTAGCTTAGGGGTTTAAAAGAAAGGGTGGCATGGACAAGTTGGGCCGAAGGGCCTGTTTCCATGCTGTAAACCTCTATGACTCCTATTAGTACTGCCTGACATGAAGCCAATGCAACAAAAACAGAAAATGCTGGAAAGTCTCAGCAGGTCTGACAGCATCTGTGGGGAGAGAATAGAGGCAACGTTTCGAGTCTGGATGATCCTTCATCAGAGCTGATGAAGAGTCATCCAGACTCGAAACGTTGCCTCTATTCTCTCCCCACAGATGCTGTCAGACCTGCTGAGACTTTCCAGCATTTTCTGTTTTTCTTTCAGATTCCAGCATCCGCTGTATTTTGCTTTTATATAAAGCCAATGCGACCTTTTTACCAATGAGAACAGGGGTTCCAGGTCAAGTGCTATTGAAATCCATGGGCCAGAATTAATGATTGAACATAAAGGCAGAAGCAGCTGGCCTGGCTTTAGACATATGTACTGTCCTAGTGTTTGTGTGGGTTTTCCTCCGGGTGCTCCTGTTGCCTCCCATGGTCCGAAAGACATGCTGGTTAGGTGCATTGGCCATGCTAAATTCCTCCTCAGTGTATCCGAACAGGCATCAGAGTGAGATGACTAAGGGATTTTCACAGTAAGTTCATTGCAGCATTAATGTAAGCCTACTTGTGATACTAATAATTAACTTTAAAAAAACTTATTAATTAAAAATCTGTCTACCTCTTCTTTAAATTTATTCACAGTCTCGGTGTGAGCTCTGGCGTAGTGAATTCTACAGACTAATGACGCTTTGAAAGAAGTAATTTCACCTCATTTGGATAGAGAGAGAAAGTCCTGGGGAGAGAGAGACAGGAACAGCAGCTGTTGCAGCCAGCAGAGGGAGAAAGGCTGTTTCTCTGTTAGCTACCATATAGAATTCAGGAGGGGGAAAGACATCCTCTGATCAAAAAAATGGAACCCATAGATAATTAAGGACTCCAAAAGAATTTTCTTGGAAAAGCCAGGGGAAGAATTCACTGGAGTGAGCCTTGCTGCTGATAGTTGGTTTGGAAGTTCTCAGAAAGCTTAAAAAAAGAATCTTCAGTGGTGACTGGAGATTGCAGCCAGTATTCTACCACCTCGCTCAGGCGAGGCACGTAAAATCCTGCCCGAGGCCAATGGAGAATTCCGTTCTACGAGCTGCATCCGTCCTGATTCCGTGGCGGTAAAATTCCCGATTATGACTCAGCAAAGGAGAGAAAGGCTAGCCTGTTGCAAGATGGGAGGATCTTTGGACAGTTTCCTGTAAAGACAGCCATTCTGTGGAGAGCATGCTGTAATTTATAAATACAGATTGGGATTTTAGAGTATGTTAAGACTAAGACAGAATAGCTGAGTGTATTAAGTTGCCGACGAAGTAATGTTGATTTTAGTTTGTTTGTTACAGTAAAAGTCTTAAAACTTGAAATCTTGGGGGCGATTCTCCCATTGCGACCCGCAAATTTTCTGGCGGGTCCGGTCAGGAGAATCGCATGTCGGCCATTTTGTGGGATTCGCACATGTGTTCCTGACACATGCGCGTCTCCCAGATCCAAGGAACAGTGGCAGTCGGGACCGCACTGGAAACCAGCGGGAAGAGAGGGAAGTGATTTAAATCTGTTTTTAATGTATTTTAAATGTAGGTTACATGTGAGTCTTTCATTCCAGCGGGATTTAAAGTAGCTCCCCACGTTCAGGGAACTAGCAGGAGACCCCGCCGGGGTGAAGGGGGGAAATCGGGGCCCCCTAGGCGATTGGGTGGCGGGGAGGGGGGAGTGGTGCCCCCCAGGCATGGGCACCCTGGCAGTGCCAGCCTATGTCCCCTGACACTGCCTAAAGGATAAAGTGCCCATGCCCAGGGGGCACCTTGGCACTGCCCATCGGGCATCGG
Source organism: Mustelus asterias (assembly GCF_964213995.1). NCBI lineage: Eukaryota > Metazoa > Chordata > Chondrichthyes > Carcharhiniformes > Triakidae > Mustelus > Mustelus asterias. The sequence goes on along the minus strand of NC_135813.1, from coordinate 30,685,253 downwards.
GCAGTGCCAAGGGGGCAGGGTCTATTGTGGGCAGGGGTCTAGGTAGCGATCGGTGGGGGTCCTGCTGCCACTCTGCATGGGGATCGGTCTAGGCTGGAGGGAGGCCAGCGATTGGGGTGGGCTGGAGGGGGTGGTGGTCTGCTGGGTGGGGGGGTTGGGGTTCTCCAGGGTGAGGGTATCACCACTGCTGGGGGGGATGGGCTGGACATCGGGGTGCTCCAGGGCGGGGAAGGTCAGGACTGGCCTGGGAATTGTCGTGGGGGCCGCGATCAGGTCGTGGGGGGCTGCTGGAGGGGCAGCACTGCGGGGGCCCGGGCTGGCCAGTGATTGAGCTGGCCAGCAAACGGGGAGACTGACAGATCGGAGCCACTGCGCATGCGCAGAGTTCCAGAACTGTCAGACTCCGGCGCGAATAGGCTGTCCACCACCCCCTCCCCCCTGGGTTTTTAATGATATTCACGATTGGGACCTCTGCAGTGCACAGAGTGCGGAGATTCAGGTTTGAAGTTGCACTGAAAAAACAGTCATGATCTAGAACAGTTTTCCCACCAATTCAGCAATTTTGGGAGAATCCCCCCATCCCCCCCGTGTGATTCTTTGGGGAGGCAGTGGCGTAGTGGTATTGTCACTGAACAAATAATCTAGGGATTCAGGGTAATGCTTTGGGGAATCCGGGTTTGAATCCCACCACGGTAGATGGTGAAATTTGAATTCAATAACAATCTGGAATTAAAAGTCTAAAGATGACCATGAACCCATTGTCGATTGTCAGAAAAACCCATCTGGTTCACTAATGTCCTTCAGGGAAGGAAATCTGCCGTCCTTACCTGGTCTGGTCTACATGTGACTCCAGAGCCACAGCAATGTGGTTGACTCTCAAATGCCCTAGGGGATGGGCAATAAGTGCTGGCCCAACCAATAACGCTCATGAATGAATATATAAAAAATATGAGTTACTAGGAATTCAAATCTCTTTTCAAAAGTTATTCATTTCTACTGGTATCATAACACTTGGCTTAATAGTTGCACTCTGACCTGAGTCATACAGTGCAGAAGGGACCATTCAGCCCATCGAGTCTGCACCGACCACAATCCCACCCAGGTCCTATCCCCATAACCCCATTCATTTACCCTGGCTAATCCCCCTAAGGGGCAATTTATCATGGCCAATCCACCTAACCCGCACATCTTTGGACTGTGGGAGGAAACCGGAGCACCCGGAGGAAACCCACGCAGTCATGGGGAGAACGTGCAAACTCCACACAGACAGTGACCCAATCCGGGAATCGAACCCGGGTCCCTGGCGCTGTGAGGCAGCAGTGCTAACCACTGTGCCACCATGCTGCTAAGGTAGCTTAGAGGTTCAAGCTCCCCTCCAGATGCTTCAGTACATTAATTAAACTGGCAATTCAAAAGTGATCAACTGTTGAAGATGCCATCTTCGCCTGTCCTCATAGGTGAACAAAAAATTCCTTTAAAAGTGCCTTAGACTTCCTAATCCAGCAAGAAAAATACTTGTATTTGTTACATTCCTAAAGGAAAATTGGATGTGAAGTTTGGTTACGAGCAATTTTCAAAGCAACTTTGATCAAAGCAACAAGACAGTGTTTATTTGAACTTAATTGGTGTCATTGCACAGAAAAGTATGGCTGGAAGTATTAATTTTGCATTAGCAGTGGTCATGTACTGGGAAAAAATATTGCAATGATGCTGTAGAAATCAAGAAAACGTGTAATCCAAGAGATCTACAGAATCCCTACAAGGCAGAAGGAGGCCATTTGGCCCATTGAGTCTGCACCAACTCTCCAACAGCGCATCCCACCCCTGCCCTATCCACGTAACTCACCACATTTACCACAGCTAATCCCCTAACCTGCACATCTTTTGACTGTGGTGGAAACCGGAGCACCCATGGGAAACCCACGCAGACATGGGGAGGACATGCAAACTCCACACAGACACCCGACGCCAGAGTCCAACCTGGGTCCCTGGCACTGTGAGGCAGCAGTGCTAACCACTATGCCACTGTGTTGCCCATGTGTGGACCAGTCTATTGTGTAATTAAAAAGTGGTGTTACTTAAGCCAATCTTCAAATACGAGCAATCCAAACCATATACATTCTAATTACTTCGGTGTAGCAGACCTGTTGGATTTCAATTGCAAGCAGAGACAGAGAAACACATTTGTATTGTCACAAGGGAGCTATATGAAATGATTTGGTTTATTTATTGCATGCTTAATATTGTGTGCATTGATCTGCTTGCTATTAAGGTAATGAGAATGTATTTTCTGCCAAATCATTTCCCCGTGATGTGAAATGCTTGTTCCCCATCTTTATACTGTATTGTGGAATTACTCAATCTGTTCATATAATTTTAAGTAGTGCGCAGAAGTTGTCATGATGAATTATTTTCCCTTTTTATGAGTGAATACTGCATTGGAGCATATGCCCTTTGCACTGACCTTGACCCAAGAACTGCCTCAAAGCATTCAAGACATAAACCAGGGATAGAAATAATGTTAGTTTATGACTTTTCAATGAGGTTATTTGAAAATAAATGATTTTTTTGCTATGCGAGGGATCTTAATCCGGAAATGCTTGGAACTAGGTAATTATCTCAAACATTATAAATCATGGGTTGCAGCAATTGGTATGAATAATAAGGTTAATTCAAGGTACAATTACATCTGAGTTTGAACAGAAAGAATATTTTATAGAATCATCGAAACCCTACAGTGCAGAAAGAGGCCATCTGGCCCATCGAGTCTGCACCGACCACAATCCCACCCAGGCCCTACCCCCATATCCCGATACATTTACCCGGTAATCCCTCTAACCTACGCATCTCAGGACGCGAAGGGACAATTTTAGTATGGCCAATCAACCTAACCCGCACACCTTTGGACTGTGGGAGGAAACCGGAGCACCCGGAGGAAACCCACGCAGACACGAGGAGAATGTGCAAACTCCACACAGACAGTGACCCAAGCCGGGAATCGAACCCAGCTCCCTGGCGTGGTGAAGCAGCAGTGCTAACCACTGTGCTACCATGCCGCCACGGTACAAATGTAGCATTTTTTGTAAGTGCTTTATGCAGACTAACTTTCCTTCAATATTATTTTAATCCATTGGAATAAATGTTCCTTGATTCATTTCTTTCTAATCCAACTTTTGGGCCAGAATTCTCTGGCCGCTCACGCCGGTGGGATTCTCCAGTCCCGCTGGCAGCATACCCCCGCCCGTGGGTTTCCCGCCAATGTTGGTTGATGCCAATGGGAATTCCCATTGACAGTGGCAGGGCCAGAGAATCCCACCGCTAGCAAACAATGCACCACCTCCCGCCAGCAGGAAACACACAGCTGGGAGGCCAGAGAATCTCACCCTTGATTCTTAATTGAAGGAATACCGTTTGAAAGAGAAATGCTGAAAGGAAGTACAAACTAGGGAGATTCGAGGTCACAGTTATACTTCAATTACATTGTACAAAGATAATCTCCTGGCCACCAAACCCCTGTGAGTAAGGATCAGGAGTTTTATCTGTACAGTGTAAATCATTTTGCTTCCTATATTTCTGTTATCATTGAATTTCTTTCTTTGTCAACTTAAGGGGAGGCAGTGGCCAAGTGGCATTGTCGCTGGACTAGTAATCCAGTGGCCCATGGTAATGTTCTGGGGACCTGGGTTCAAATCCCACCGTGGCAGATGGTCAAATTTGAATTCAATAAAAGTATGGAATTAAAAGTCCAGTGATGACCATGAAATCATTGTTGTAAAAACCCATTTCGTTCACCAATGTCCTTCAGGGAAGGAAACCTGCTATCCTTACCTGGTCTGGCCTATGTGTGACTCCAGATCCGCAGCAATGTGGTTGACTCTTAAATGCCCTCAGGGATGGGCAATAAATGCCAGTGACACCCCAGTAACAAATTTAAAAAAACTGGTGATTGAACCCATGACCTTCCTAGTCTCAAAAGATCACTGCCCTGATCATCAGGGAAACCTCCTACCTCATTTATTTTATACAATCCATAGAATCCCTACAGTGCAGAATGAGGCCATTCGGCCCATCAAGTCTGCATCGACCACAATCCCACCCAGGACCTATTCCCATTACCCCTCATATTTACCCTGCTAATCCCCCTGACACTAAGGGGCAATTTAGCATGGCCAATCAACCTAACCTGCACATATTTGGACTGTGGGAGGAAACCGGAGCACCCAGAGGAAACCCATGCAGACACGGGGAGAATGTGCAAACTCCACACTGACAGGGACCGAAAGCCGGAATTGAACCCGGTTCCCTGGTGCTGTGAGGCAGCAGTACTAACCACTGTGTCACCGTGCCGCTCAATATAATGAGATTTAAGCATCAATATGAATTCTAAAATCTAAAATATTATCAATAAAATAAGTGTTCATTGCGTCACAGTGGTAGGCTATAGATTATTTTTCTCTAATTCATGGAATTATGGATTTCCGCCATATTTTTACACATAAGCACATGCAAAACTAATAGGGGACATCCCATGTTTGCAGATAACCCATGACCATTGAATTATATGCAATGCATCCCCATACCAAACAAACCATTATTTTAGGCAAATTCTACGCTTTTGTAAGGCCATGACAAAGCCTTCTATGATTCTGGAGTTTGCTTACCAATCGGCCTAGTGGTCCCGGTGGGCCTGGTGGCCCAGGACGTCCTGCCCTTTCCTCCATTTCTCCTTTGTAAATTGGATGGATCGCTGTTTGATTTGCCGTGTTATTCGAAGTCTCATGACGTTTGTCACCTTCCCAATGGGTGGTCATTCCTGTACGCTTCCTCTCCTTGATCTCTTCATTGGAAGCAATTTCTCCTTTGGCATCCCTACCTGGGAAATGCTCACCGTCTAGATCAATATCTATCTCATACCATCTCATCTTCTTCGAGTCTGGTGTTTTCTCATTTGCAAGATTATCATATTCTGCCAACATGTTTTCTTGCTGCTGTGAATCTGTTTCCTTTTGAGACAAGTCCCCAACACTTGATGAAATTGTCTGCAAATCCGTGTAAGTCATTGTCGTTGGTTTATCAGAAAACTCTGACTCTCTAACCTGTTTTTGATCATGGACTGCAATATCTTCCCGATCTCCAGTTAATGATAAGTAGAACTCTTCACCAACAAGTTCATCAAGTTTATTGGAAGTCCTTAAGTGAGCCTGCTCCTCATTCTTTTCCTGTACTTTATTGGGGTTGAAATCAGGAACTTGGAGAATGGCATTTGAAATACCTGTAGCATTGAATGTGAATGCTGGATTACTGATGTTAATAAGAGGCCTGCCTGCTCCTGAATTTGGTATTTCATTGTAAGTGAGGTTTAGCAGTTCTGTGCTCCCATGCTGATTATCTTCAAGTGGCCTTCTTGGTCCAGCGTCTGTTACAGGAATGTTCACAGTAGGAAACTCCCTCACAGCTCCTTTAGTCAGAATCCCAGAGAAGGTAGATCTTGTATGCATCCTGGGGGTTGTATATTCAGCACCCTGAGGAGAAAGAAATATAGTCAGCAAAGGGACTACAGATCAGCATCCTGGAAAGACCATTTTTTGGAATTAGAAACAATGATTTGAACCTAGAAACACAAATAGTAAACAGTACATCACGTAGATTGAAGGCCAGTACATGTGGAATACATTAAGCTGAGTGAAGTTATGCTGTTTTTTTCTGGAAATGTTAAATTATAGCCATGTCTTCAATTTCTCCAAAACATAAGCTCATGTCAGCACTGCTATCTGTTAAGCGTTTGCTGCTTTTAAAAGACCTGAGTGAATTTTGACTCAACCTTTCTGAGATAAAACAACCTTCCTGAATAAATTTCTGCCATAGCTTAGCAATTAAAAGGTGTCAGCAATTCTACGCTTCCCCAGAGGACGCACTGTTGAGATCTCTCTAGACTACAATCAATTAGAAATCACTGATTTGACAAGAGGTTCCACGCCAAGAAGTTCCAATCGCCCATGAGGGCGGTTTCAGTGCAGGCGCGCTTTCAGGATAGCGGTCCCAGGTGGCATGTCATTTTCCTGACGCCTTCAAGACCCACTCGCCTCCAATTAGCTGCCCACGAATGGGCTGGGGAGAGTCAGAAGGTGATTTTGAAATCGCACATCGGCAAAAACAAACAGTCTGCTGCACATTAGTGCACAGCTGTCGGCTGCTATTAAGTCAGCCTGACTTAATGTTAATGCAGAAGAAAAGAATAAATGGGTTATTCTCTCAGAGTGGGAAGCTATTAGCTTTTCTATGGTTGGTTGACCAATTCTCTGTGCCAGAAGACTGCTGGCCCACTGATTTCCACCTCCTTGACTTTACAAGGCAGTGGGAAACCCAGTCATGGCTGCCATCTACTTTTCAACATTGCACTCCATCGTTATAAAACATAGAACAGTACAACCCAGAAACAGACTCTTCAGCCCACAATGTCGTGCGGATCATCACACTAAATTAAAATAATCCCTTCTGCCTGTGCTTGGTCTGTATTCCTCTATTCCTTGCATATCCATATGCTTATCTAGAATCATAGAATCCCTTGTGCAGAAGGAGACAATTTGGCCCATCAAGTCTGCACTGGCCACAATCCACCCAGGCCTTATTCCCCCAACCCCACATATTTACCCTGCAAGTTCCCCCTGACACTAAGGGGCAATTTATCGCAGTCAATCAACCTAACCTGAACGTCTTTGGACTGTGGGAAGAAACCGGAGCACCTGGAGGAAACCCATGCAGACACGAGGAGAATGTGCAAACTCCGCACAGACAGTCACCCGAGCCGGAATTGAACCCAGGTCCCTGGCGCTGTGAGGCAGCAGTGCTAACCACTGTGCCACCGTGCCACTCAATGACTAAAAGCCCCTTAAACTCCCCTCAACCAGCACCCCGACAGCACATTTCAGACACCTACCTCTCTGTGTAAAAAACCTGGCCCTCACATCTCCTTTGAACTTTCCTCCTCTCAACTTAAGTGCATGTCCCCTAGTATTAAACATTTCAACTCTGAGAAAAACATTCTGACTGTCAACCCTATCTCATAATTCTATAGATTTCTATCAGGTCTCCCCTCCTGCCTCTTGGCAGTGCTCAGTGACACTAATTAGGGGATCTGCATTTGCAGACAGCCACAGTATGGAGGTGAGACCTGGGAATGGGCATCCTGGTCCTGACCATATATTGAAAATAGAACCTGTCGCCTCACTGTAAAAACCCTGGAAATGATAATCCCTTGCTGAATAAAGTGTACCTGGGATTTTAATGGTGTACTGCTAAATAGCCTCACTGGACCAGGAAGAATGTTATGTTTATTGAATGTAAGGTTTCTGATCAGAGAATCCACATAAATTACAAATAGAATTTAAAGATATAGACCAAAATTTTCCAGCCGTTTATGCCCAGCTGCAAACGAGGATGGAGAATTTGGCACTCAGACAAATCTCTGTTCACTGCAGTGGGAACAGAGAATCCTGCTGGCATGATCGACTGGAAAATTCTGTCCATTGGGCAGCACGGTGGCACAGTGGGCAGCACTGCTGCCTCACTGCGCCAGGGACCCAGGTTCAATTCCTGACTTGGGTCACTGTCTGTGTGGAGTTTGCACATTCTCCCCGTGTCTGCGTGGGTTTCCTCCGGGTGCTCCGGTTTCCTCTCACAGTCCAAAAATGTGCGGGTTAGGTTGATTGGTCATGCTAAATTAACCCTTAGTGTCCCGGGATGTGATAGATTAGAGGGATTGGCAAGATAACTAAGCGGGGATAGGACCTGGGTGGGATTGTTGTCGGTGCAGGCTCGATGGGCCTACTTCCTCACTGCAAGTTTTCTACGATTATATTTTAGCTTCTACCTTATTCCCATTTGCATAGCCCAATCATTTAGTTAACTCTCTGTAAAATATAAAATGAAAAGTGAAGGACTTCACTGGTTTTACATTGGGATTTGCTACCTGTGAGATTAGGCCATTGCAATTGGTTAATTATCCTCCAGCAGGGTGTCTGGAGAGATCCCCTCAACTTGGTGCCAGGGTCACACTGACATTGGGAAAAGGGAAGTCTGTATCCACAGGGGTCGACAGATCTTAGTTCGCAGCTATCTTCAATGTCAGCAGCAAGCACTGATGCTCTGCCACTGACCACATAATACAGCCTCTTATCTTGGAACAGTCTACTGTCTTCCAGAAAACGATGACAGTACATTTAATCCACTCAGCAAAAAGTAAGAACAGGTACAGAGATATGTTGCTCATTATAAATCATTGAGGGTTACATTTGACAAAAGCCATTTTCAAATGTAACTTTCACTGCAATGATATTTTCAAGTCCATGAGTCAAGCTTGCAATCTGCTTGTTTATAGAATCATAGAATCCCTTCAGTGCAGAAGGAGGCCACTCGGCCCATCGAGTCTGCACCGACCACAATCCCACCCAGGTCCTGTTCCCGTAACCCCACATATTTACCCTGCTAATCCCCTGACACTATGGTCAATTTAGCATGGCCAATCAACCTAACCCGCACAGCTTTGGGAAGAAACCGGAGCAACCGGAGGAAACCCACGCAGACACGGGGAGAACGTGCAGACTCCACACAGACAGTGACCTGAGGATGGAATTGAACCCGGGTCCCTGGTGCTGTGAGGCAGCAGTGCTAACCACTGTGCCACCGTGCCTGCACAACCAGTACGCCGCTGGAGGAATGAACATGCACAGGACTCGAGCCAAGACAGAAACCTACCTACAACCACTATCAACTCAGCAATCAGACTAATCACTAACTCTGGAATCCACCCTGCTTTGAATTACATTGAACACTGCTTCTCTGGCAGGTGTCCATTTACAGCTATCCTCCAGTGTTAAGATGATAAATCCTAGAAAGCACACAGCTGTCCATTACTGAAGGGCATATTTCCTTAATCTGGGGTAAGGAGGGGTAAGACTGCATGGAGACCGGGTGTGAGTGTCAGCCAGGCCACAATACAGACTAATACAATCAAACAAAAGGGAAAATGGTTCCCTTCCTTTAAACGTTGCTCTGAAGAATATCCAACAGTGTGAGATCGAAGCAGTTATTTGAAAATCTGATGCAGTACCAATGGACAGTTGACAATTGAATGGAATGAATAAATGAATTGAACAGTGAGGGATTTGCAAAGTTATTGTACAGAATCATAGAATCCCTACAGTGCAGAAGGAGGCCATTCGGCCCTTCGAGTCTGCACCGAACACAATCTCACCCAGACCCTATTCCTATAATCCCTGATACTTACCCTGCTAATCCCCCTGACACGAATGCTAATTTAGCATGGCCAATCAACCGAATCCACACATCTTTGGACTGTGGAAGGAAAACGGAGCATCCAAAGGAAACCCATGCAGACACAGGGAGAATGTGTAAACTCCACACAGGCAGTCACCCAGAAATGAACACAGTGCTAACCACTGTGCCACTGTGCCATCCCATTGTTTAGTTGTTAATGGACTAAAAAACAAGGAACGCACACATAAAGCAACCAAACACTGAGAGGGTTAAACTATTATTTGCTTAGAAATGTCCAATAAGAAAAATGTAGTTAAGCACATTTCAAATGTTGCTATTGGATAATAATGCAAGGAATTAAAACATTGCAGAAAGTATGTTTTAACATGAGTAGCTGAACATATCCAGGAATCAAATCTGTCATCAAAACGTCAAGACAATGTGCTATGTTTCAAGAAACAGTACTCATTTTACTTGTATATTAATTTGGAAATATAATTAGTAACATACTAGCTTCAGATTTTCCTACCTTGTTGTTGCCACCATTGACAATGGCAGTCGTGTGTGCCAAAGTCACAAATAAACAGATCACTAAACATATCTTCACCATTGTGCAGAGAAGCTGTATCAGCTACTCGAAGCAGATCCAAACATATGGAACTGTGTAGCAGGATGACATTATAAGAGAAGACCACATTTAAGCCCTGCCCTTTCCAATGCAGCTGTGGAAACACTTCAGTATCTGAAACTTCTGAATGAAGTCTCACCAGCAGGCATTACCTGATAGCTTAAGTAACCATCTGGAAGATAGAAAAAAAAATGCTTTCTTTTTTTGGCCTTGCTTCTCAACATTTAATCGATGCAAGGGAAATTTGGATTTATGGCATTTTCTTCTCCTGTGTCACAAAGATTAACTGGGATTGTACTCATTCTGCCATCTCCAAGGCTAACACACTGTAAACAGTGGCAGTGAGGCTTCTGGTGGGTTTTTCAAGCACCTGGCTAAAACCCTTTGGAGAGCTTCGTGCATGCAAGTGCCTGGGGATTCGATAGAAACGTAGCACTCAACAGTAAACCTGGCTTTAACAAGGTACTGGTAGCAGTCAGACGCAGATGTGTTCATAACAGTAAAAATCGTAATTATCTGTTGTAGTTCAACCTTTAACACAGTAAAACCGACCATAGAATAATGTCCTTATGCCTGAAGCAGACATGGAAAAAGCCAAGTTTTTAAGACACAGTAAAAGAATATTTACTCAACTGTTTTTCTTAATTACTTGATATTAAAGGAATTCTAAAATGTAAAGTACTGGATACGGTTTTCTATTCGCAAGCACATCCATCGACCATTACCCCTTGTTTCCTGTCACTGAGCCAATTTTGGATCCAACCTGCCATCTTCTCCGGCGGCACGGTAGCACAGTGGTTAGCACTGCTGCTTCACAGCTCCAGGGTCCCGGGTTCGATTCCCGGTTCGGGTCACTGTCTGTGTGGAGTTTGCACATTCTCCTCGTGTCTGCGTGGGTTTCCTCCGGGTGCTCCGGTTTCCTCCCACAGTCCAAAGATGTGCGGGTTAGGTTGATTGGCCAGGTTAAAAATTGCCCCTTAGTGTCCTGAGATGCGTAGGTTAGAGGGATTAGCGGGTAAAAATATGTGGGGGTAGGGCCTGGGTGGGATTGTGGTCGGTGCAGACTCGATGGGCCGAATGGCCTCCTTCTGCACTGTAGGGATTCTATGATTCCTGTATCCCATGAGATCTCACTTTTCTGACCATGTGGGACCTTGTCAAATACCTTTCTGAAATCCATGTAGACAACATCAACTGTACTACCCTCATCAATCCTCCTTGTTATTTCCTCAAAAAATTCTAAGCTAGTGAGGCACGATATTCCCTGAACAAAACCATGCTGACTAACCCTGATCAATCTGTGCCTTTCCGTATGACAGCTCATCCTGTCTCTCAGAATTGTTTCCAATAATTTGCCTATAGTTTTCTGATCTATCCCTCGTACCCCTTTTAAATAATGGTGCAACATTCACGGGTCTCCAATCCTCTGATACTTTCCCGATGTCCAGTGAGGATTGGAAAATGATCCTCAGAGCATCTGTTATTTTCTCCCTGGTTTCCTGCAACACCCTGGGATACAATCCATCTGACCCTGGTGAGTTATCCACTTTCAAGGATGCCAGTCCCTTGAGTATTGCCTCTGTCACTAGGTTTATTATAGATAATATTTCATACTCACTCTTCCCTTTAACTAGAATGTCCAAATCATCCCTCTCCTTAGAGAAGACAGAGACAAAGTACTCATTGAGAACCCTGCCCAAATTTGATTTGATTTATTATTGTCACATACAGTGAAAAGTATTGTTTCTTGCATGCTATACAGACAAAACATACCGTAGAGAAGGAAAGGAGAGAGTGCAGAATGTAATGTAACAGCCATAGCTAGGGTGTAGAGTAAGATCAACTTAATACAAGATAGGTTCTTCTGAATCAACCCACAAATTAACATGTATATCTCTGATAGGCCCAAACTTTTTCTTAGTTATTCTCTTGCTCTTAATATATTGGTAAAACAGCGAAGGATTTTCTTTAATTTTACCTGCCAATATTTTTTTGTATTCTCTCTTTGCTTTCCTAATTTCTATTCTTACTTCCCTTCTGCATTTTGTAGACTCCTCAAGGCTTTCTACAGTATTAAGTCTTTTGTGACTGTCATAAGCTTTCTTTTTGTGTTTTATCTTGGTCTGTATGTTTCTGGATACAGTAAGAAGTCTAACAACACCAGATTAAAGTCCAACAGGTTCATTTGGTAGCAAAAGCCACTAGCTTTCGGAACCGCCTGTGTTTACCCCAGTCCAACGCCGGCATCGCCACATCATGTTTCTGGATAATCAGGGGACTCTAGATTTGGCAGTACCACCCTTTTACTTCCTGGGGAACGTCTACACTCAACATGTAGACTTTCACCTTTGAATGCCTCCCACTGCTTTTTCACGGTTTTACCTTCTAATAGCTGTATCCAGTCCGCCCTCACCAACTCGCCTCTCTGCTGTGTAAAATTTATTCTCCCCCAGTTTAAAATATTTACTCCTGTTCATCTTTGTCCTTTTCCATAATGATGTTAAATCAAACTATATTATGGTAACTATCTCAAAATGGTTCCCTCCGACTACTTCATCCACTTGCCCAGCTTCACTTCCCGAGACTAAATCTAGAATTGCAGCCCCTCTCATTGAGCTTGTTACGTGCTGGTGAAAAAAGTTCCCTCGAAAGCAGTTCAAGGATTTTGCACCTTCTGTGCCCTTCACACTGTTGGTATCCCAATTGATATTAGGGCAGTTGAAGTCCCCAGTGATTACTGCCATATTGTTTTTCCATTCAGAAATCTGTCCACACACTTGCTCTTCCAACTCCCTGCCACTATTTGTGGGTCTATAGTACATTCCTAGCAGTTTGGCTGCCCCTTTGTTATTGCTGAGCTCAACCCATATGGCCTCATTTAATGCTTAATTCATTCTATCATCCCTCCAAATAACTGTAATTGAATCTATAACCAATAATGATACATCCCCTTCTTTTTTTAATCCCCCTCCCTATCCTGCCTGAAAACTCTGTATCCAGGGGTGTTGAGTTGCTGTTTTTGCCTTCCTTAAGCCAAGTTTCTATTATAGTGATGGATCATGTTGCCATATGTCTATCTGTGCTCTCAACTTATCAGCTTCATTTACTCTGTTCCTACCATTTATTTATATACATTTTAACACGGCCAAATTCTTGTGCTGTATGACTTGTAACCTGTACTGCTTCTGTCTTTCCTAGTCACTCACTAATCTACTTTTACCTGCTCTGAATTTGCCCTCAGGGTCCCATCCTCCTGCTAATCTAGCTTAAACCTCCCAACAGCATGAGCCAATCTCCCTGCGAGGGTATTCGGTCCCAGTCCTATTCAGGTGGAGACCACACGGCTTGTACAGGTTCCACCTTTCCCAGAACCATTCCTAATGCCTCAGAAATCTGATGGGCTTCCTCCTTCATCAACCTTCCAGCCACACGTTTAATCACTCAATTCCCCTGTTTCTATACTCACTTTTGTGTGGGACTGGGAGTACTCCTGAGATGACTACTTTTGAGGCCCTGTTTTTCCCTCCAAGCTCCCTTAAGTCTGCTTTCAGGACCTCATCCCCTTCCCTACCTAAGTCATTGGTACCAACGTAGGCCACAACCTCTGGCTATCATCCTACTCCAGAAGAATGTCCCACAGACGTTCCATGATATCCTTGCCCATTGCTAGGGAAGGCAATGTACCATGCTGGAGTCACATCTATAGCTACAGAAACGCCTATCTGTTCCCCTAACCAATGAATCTCCCCATCACTGCTGCTCTTCCCTTCTTCTTTCTCCCCTCCTGTACAGCAGGGCCACCTGCAGTGTCACAAACCTGTCTTTGACTGCATGCCTCCATGGAACCAACACCTTCGCCGGTGTCCAAAACGGAAAACCGATTGGTGAGCATGATCTCAAGGGACTCCTGCACTATTGCCTAGTTTTCTTGCACTACCCAGCAGTCACCCATTCCCTTTCGGTTTGCAGGCTCCTAAGCTGCAGTGTGACCATCTCTCAGAACCTGCTATCCGCGGAGCTCTCAGCTTTGCGGGTGCGCCAAAGTGACTCCAGCCGCCACTGGAGCTCCAAAACCCGGAGCTCAAGATACTGCAGCTGGTACCACTTTCTGCACATGTGCTCGTCTAGGACACAAGGCACATCCGCGACTTCCCACAAACTACAAACTTCCCACAAGCATCCCACATGACCAAGCTGTCCTGCCATGGCTTCAATTTACTTCCCTTGCTTTAACTTTATTTTACTTTGGTTTACTTTTGCAACTTTAATTAACCTGGCCTCATCTTAACATTATTTCCTTATCACTGGGTTTCTTACCTCTAAAAGAAAGTAAAAATGTGTTTTTCTAATTTGCAGCTACTTGATAATCCTCTCTCACAGCAGTTTCTCACCAACCAATGAACTTAGGTTTCTCTTGTGATGCTAGGTACTGCTGACAGCCTGCTTGATATCCTCCTCTCGCACTCCTCTCTCAGTGCAGCTGACTGCCTGTCCCAGGGTCCTCCTCTTGCACTCTTCTCTTGGGGCTGCTGACGGCCAGTCCCAGGATCCTCCTCTTGCACTCTCTTCTCAATGCTGCTGACTGCCTGTCCCAAGGTCCTCCTCTTGCACTCTTCTGTAGGGGCTGCTCACTGCTGTCCCAGGGTCCTCCTCTCACCCTACCCCCTAAGGGCTGTTCACTGCCTGTCCCAGGGTCCTCCTCTCACCCTACCCCCTAAGGGCTGTTCACTGCCTGTCCCAGGGTCCTCCTCTCACCCTACCCCCTAAGGGCTGTTCACTGCCTGTCCCAGGGTCCTCCTCTCGCAGTCCTCTCTGATGGAGGTGTTCAAAAACATGAGGTGTATGGGAAGATAGGGAGAACCTGTTTCCATTGGTGGAATGGTAGAGAACCAGAGGACATTGATGTAATGTGACATGAGGGAAAACCCTTTTTGCACAAACAAAATAGTTAGGATCAGGAATGCCCTGCACTGAGAGTGGAGTGGAAGAAGATTCAATTGTCCCTTTCAAAAAGGGAACTGAGTAATTTTCTGAGGGTGTGTGGAGTAAAGGCAGGAGAGTGGGACTAGCTCAGTGCTCCCACGGAGGGCCAGTATGGACATAATGGACTGTGGCCTCCTCTGTGCTGTAATCATTCTATAATTCAATGATTATATTTATTGATAATTACAATGAGATATAATAGTTGAAGAGTGGTGGTTCATGGAGCAAAATACATATTGTATCTTTCTTTTTTAGGGTTCAGTTGTTTTCCCAAGAATGTGCGTGTGGAGTTTGCACTTTCTCCCCATGTCGGCGTAGGTTTCCTCCGGGTGCTCCAGTTTCCTTCCACAGTCCAAAGGTGTGCAGGTTAGGTTGATTGGCCATGCTAAATTGACCCTAGTGTCAGAGTAAAGCAGGGTAAATATATGGGACTATAAGGATAGGGCCTGGTTGGGATTGTGGTCGGTGTAACCTTGACAGGCCGAAAGGCCTCCTTCTGCACTGTAGGGATTCCATGATTCTATGTTTGAACAGTCATGCAGTTTTCTATATTTTGCATTTCATGTCAGGTCAAGCACTCACACAACCTGAATCACTTTCTGCACCAATTCAGTAATGTAGTTTCACCCAACGTCAGTACATCAGTACAAGGTTTCCACTTCACAGGTCATTTATCTTCACATGCTCTCGATCTGAGAATGTCAATTGTGTAAACAAAGTTCTGAGCAGTTTTGCATTATGATCATCAACTTTTAATTTGCCTCTTGTTCACCAGCAACTGTTGTCCATTTTTAAGTGATAGGGTCATCTGGAATGCTGTTTAAAATAATATCTTATACTTTGGAAGCACCTTTAATATAGAAAAATGGTCTATGGTGCTACACAGAAGGGAAACAGTTGAGCTAGATTGGACAGAATGACCAGAAGTTAAAGGTGTGGATGTTAAGAAATATCAGGAGGTAGAGAGGCAGAGAGACTTACAAAGAGAATTTCACGTAGAGTTGGGGAGATGGTTGTGAAATGACAATGCCACTGGACTAGTAATCCAGAGGCTTAGGAGTATTCTCTTGGGGTGTGGGTTCAAATCTCATCATTGGTTGGCTGGTGGAATTTGAATTCAATAAATCTGGCAAAGAAAGCTAGGGTGGGATTTTTCAGCCGTGTTCATCCCAAGACTGGAAAATCCTGTCCAAGGTCAATGAGCCTTTGCATGGTCCTGTCCCGCCTACTATGATTCCCATGGCAGGCAGGATGGGAAAATTCTGCCCATAGTCTCAGTAACGGCGGCCATGACAACTATTGTCAATTGTTGTAAAAACCTGCCTTGTTCACTATTGCTCCTTAGTGAAGGAAAGCTGCCATCCATACCTGGTCTGGCTGACATGTGACTCCAGATCCACAATGTGGTTGACTCTTAACTGCCCTCAGGTCAAGGGGTAATTAGGAATGGGGCAACAAATGTTGGTCTTACCAGTGATACCTAAATCCCATGAAAGAATTGTTTTTAAAACCTAGGCATTGTGGAGTGAAGGAATGGAGATTTCAGAAGCAGAGGAACTGAAGAATTAGATAACAGATAACAGAAGTCCAAAAACTGAGGACATTTAATAGTTTAAAACAATGAGAATTCTCTATTAGAATAGTTCAGTACCAAGAAAACTGCTGTACCAGTCGCAAATGATTGTACCTTCATGGTACAACTTGTCTGCCTCACATTCGGGGTATAATCTGGACTGCATTTGAAACCAAGACCCAGAGATGAGGAACAATGGTTTAACCCGCTGCACCACCCAGAGACATCAATGTTAGTGCCGTCTGTTGGACCTATGGTTGGGTACAAAATGTCTGGAACATCCCACCCAGGCTGTTTCCAAAAACAACTGCCTCCAAACCATATCACACCCCATCCGGAGCACACCATAGTGCACATCTGGAACTTAACAACAATTCCAACAAGCAAGCTCAATATTTCCATTGCAAAGAGTTGTCTCTCATTTACTCCCTCACCCATAGACCATGGCAGCTTCAAATGACATCCAATAACAGATGGTGACGTTTGCACCAAAGGCTGCTTTGTTCACTCCATGTGGTAATGTTATCCGAAGCCAAAAGAACGTGCAAAGTATTTATTGTCAACTTCCCAATAATCCGTGGAAAATTCTATGTTAAGACACAAATATACCCTTAGCTGTTATACTGCCATCAATGAACAAAAACTAAAGTAAAAACTCCAAAGATGTGAGGGTTAGGTTGATTGGCCATGCTAAATTGACCTGAGTGTCAGCGGGATTAGCAAGGTAAATGCGTGGGGCTACAGGAGTAGGGCCTGTGTGAGACTGTGGTCGGTACAGACTCGATGGGCTGAATGGCCTCCTTCTGTACTGCAGGGATTCTACGATTCTTCCACAATTCTACTAATAATTAAAATACCCGGAAGCCTAATCAAAACTAAACCCAACGCCAACAGAAAATGCTGGAAAATCTCCTCAGGTCTGACAGCATCTGTGGAGAGAGAATAGAGCCAACGTTTCGAGTCAGGATGATCCTTCCGAAGGGTTTTCCAGCATTTTCTGTTTTTGTTTCAGATTCCAGCATCCACAGTATTTTACCTTTATCTTTCTATTTAACTCACTGCCACTTCTCTTCCAGAAATAAATAGGTTCGGTTGATTGGTCATGCTAAATTGACCCCGGCGTCAGAGGGATTAGCAGAGTAGATGTGTGGGGTTACGGGAATAGGGCCTCGGTGGGATTGTGGTTGGTACAGACCTGATGGGCCAAATGGCCTCCTTCTGCACTGTAAGGATTCTATGATTCTATGAATGCCTATCCTGAAGGAAGTACTACTCTTCTCACCGACAGAATTTCCATTTGTCTCTTTTACCCTGACTCAGCTCTGACGAAGGGTCATCCTAACTCAAAACTTTGGCTATATTCTCTCTCCACAGATGCTGTCAGACCTGCTGAGATTTTCCAGCATTTTCTGCTTTTGTTTCTGATTCCAGCATCCACACTAATTTGCCTTTTTCAAAAATAAGTACAGGCCACATCACCAATATATATTGCAGAATAAGGGTCTGGCACATACAGGGTTAATGTAGGACAGAGTATGCTACCGTCCACACAGTGACATGAGAAACCCAGGGGTCAGCATGGTGTTGAGCAGAGACGTGCAAAGACCGAGGCAAGCAAAAAACTCCTAGCCTGTACCCTTTACTGCACATGTGTAGACAGTTCTAGTAGTTTAACTTACAGGTAACCTACTGAGTACTACGAAGATTTCTTTAAGACACATCGTTCTGCAACCAGCACCTTCCCAGCATGGTGGAAGGTAATCAAAACTACTCAACCTGCTAAAATACTATTAAAATTAAAACGCTAGAAGACTAATAAAAAGCTTCAGCAAAGATTCTGACCGGATTCTTTTGGGAGCCAAAAGAAGCGGAAGATGCAGAGAAGAAAATTGCCAGAGAAAAGGCCTGGAAATTGAAGGTAGAAACACTGCAACCACTGTAAATACACTGCAGCCACTGTATACACACTGCAGCCACTGTATACACACTGCAGCCACTGTGCATACACTGCAGCCACTGTATACACACTGCAGCCACTGTATACACACTGCAGCCACTGTATACACACTGCAGCCACTATACACACACTGCAGCCACTGTGCATACACTGCAGCCATTGTACATGCACTGCAACCTCTGTGCATACACTGCAGCCACTGTACATGCACTGTAACCACTGTAAATACACTGCAGCCACTGTGCACACACTGCAGCTACTGTACATGCACTGCAACCACTGTAAATACACCGCAGCCACTGTACACGCACTGCAACCACTGTACATGTACTGCAACCACTGTAAACGCACTGCAACCACTGTACACGCACTGCAGCCACTGTACACGCACTACAACCACTGTACACGCACTGCAACCACTGTGCATGCACTGCAACCACTGTGCACACACTGCAGCCGCTGTAAATACACTGCAACCACTGTGTGGTGAACCATAGATGGTTACCACTATGGGTACTTGTACATATGTTACTCTTGTTACTGTTGGGGTTA
The DNA here is from genome assembly GCF_964213995.1 of Mustelus asterias. NCBI lineage: Eukaryota > Metazoa > Chordata > Chondrichthyes > Carcharhiniformes > Triakidae > Mustelus > Mustelus asterias. The sequence goes on along the minus strand of NC_135813.1, from coordinate 30,666,284 downwards.
GGGTTGGGGTGTTCCACCTGTTGGCATTGTTCTGTGGTACACTCCGGTTGGCTCCGCCTTCCTATAGGAGTATAAAGGTCACTGCACTTCCTAGTGACTCTTTAGTCTGGGATTGTATTGTTAAGCAGTATGCTCTATTCTTGTTGCTAATAAAAGCCTTTATTTTCCGGGTACGATCCAGCCTCCCGAGTGAATTAATCGCGCATCAATTTTATTAGTAACAATTTTTGTTTTGAAAAAAAAACAACATGGAGCAGATGTTAAAACCCGATCGGCTAACCTTAGATCCGCGTGCCGCTGGAGCATCGAACACTTTCGACCATTGGTTGAAGTGTTTCCAGGATTATATCGATGCCTCAACAGCAGTCCAAAACGTCGCCGACAGATTGCGGGTCCTCCACGCAAGGGTAAGCGACACTGTGTATGCAACAATCCGTGATTCTCAAGGCTACAAAGAGGCCATCGAATTACTCAAGAAGCTGTACCATAAACCGCCAAACGAGATTCATGCTCGTCACTTACTAGCCACTCGACGGCGGCAGCCCGGCGAAACGACGGGACAGTACCTGCGCGAACTTCAGCAGCTCGCCAGAGCCTGCAATTGCAAGCCAGTGTCAGCTACTCAATACACTAACGATCTGATCCGAGGTGCGTTCGTGGTGGGAATCGGCTCATCCTATATTCGCCTGCGGCTGCTAGAACAGGGTAACTTGGACCTAGCTAAGACGGTGGAATTGGCTGATGCAATGGAAACGGCCTCCAGAAGTCTTGAAACTTATCCCACCGACCACGTGGGAACATCGTGGCAAGTACAGCCACCGACTCAACTCTACCCAGCGGCTCCTAGGAACTGCACGATCGTGTTTTCAACCTCGGACCTGACAGCTGCGGCAGCTCCAGGAGGCCCACGGTGCTATTTCTGTGGATTGGTGAAGCACCCTCGCCAGAGATGTCCGGCCAGGACGGTATTTTGCTCCGCTTGTGGAAAGAAAAGGCACTATGCTAAAGTGTGCCGAGCGAAGCCCCCTTCGAAGCCAAGCAGTGCTGCATGTGACTCCCCAGGATCCGTCTCCTCGTCTCCAGCTTCGTCAAGGTCTTCAACCACGTGCGATTCACGGGCGCCGCCATTCCTGATGACGACGACGCGAGACACGTGCGACCTGCGGGTGCCGCCACTTTCAACGCCATCGACCACATGTGATCCATGGGCGCAGCCATTTTGGTCGACACCGGCCGCAGATGACCAGCAAGGGTCCTCATCATCGACCATCTCAGCTGCCTGCAGTTGCACTCGGGATCCAACAGTGGCGTCAATCATCCTGGACCAGGCCAAGCCTCACAGACTCGACAAGTCCATGATGGACATAGAGGTAAACGGATGCCTGATACATTGTCTGTTTGACAGCGGGAGCACGGAGAGTTTCATTCATCCGGATACCGTGAAACGGTGCGCTCTCCGAGTACAAACTGTCAGGCAGACAATCTCTATGGCGTCGAGGCCCCGATCCAGACCGTATGCGTCCCCTCCTTGAACTTCCCCTACCCACTAGCATCAAAGCACTGAGAAGATGCTTAGGCTTCTTCTCGTATTACGCACAGTGGGTTCCCAATTATGTGGACAAAGCCCGTCCGCTCATAAAATCTACCTCTTTTCCCCTGGCAGCAGAGGCTCGCTTAGCCTTTGAAGGGATAAAAGCTGACATCGCGAAAACCACGATGCACGCTGTCGATGAGTCCATCCCCTTCCAGGTGGAGAGTGATGCATCTGATTTCGCCCTGGCCACCACACTTAACCAGGCGGGCAGGCCCGTCACCTTTTTCTCTCGCACCCTCCAAGGCCCTGAAATTCGGCACTCCTCTGTGGAAAAAGAGGCTCAGGCCATTGTGGAGGCCGTACGGCATTGGCACCATTATTTGGCTGGAAAACGATTTACCCTACTCACGGACCAGCGGTCCGTGGCATTCGTGTTCAACAACACGTTAAGGGGAAAAATTAAAAATGATAAAATCTTGAGGTGGAGAATCGAACTCTCCACCTACAACTATGATATCATGTACTGTCCGGGGATGCTTAATGAGCCCTCAGATGCCCTGTCGCGTGGAACATGTGCCAGTGTGCAGGAGGACCGGCTACAGGCCCTCCACAATGAGCTCTGCCATCCGGGGATCACTCGGCTCTTCCATTTTGTAAAGGCCCGGAATCTGCCCTACTCCATAGAGGATGTCAGGTCGATAACTCGAAGCTGCCAGGTATGTGCTGAATGCAAGCCGCACTTCTACCGACCTGACAGGGCACACCTCATTAAGGCCACTCGCCCTTTTGAACGACTGAGTGTTGATTTCAAGGGCCCCCTTCCTTCGACAGATCGGAACGTATATTTCCTCAACGTGGTTGTTGAGTACTCTCGATTCCCTTTTGCCAATCCCTGTTCTGACATGTCCGCTGCCACGGTTATCAAAGCCCTGCGGAGTCTTTTTACCCTGTTCGGTTACCCCAGTTATATCCACAGTGATAGGGGTTCGTCGTTTATGAACGACGACTTGAGGCAATACCTGCTCTCTAAAGGAATTGCCTCAAGTAGGACTACGAGTTACAACCCCAGGGGTAACGGGCAGGTCGAAAGAGAAAACGCTACAGTCTGGAAGGCTGTCTTACTGGCGTTGAGGTCTAGGGGTCTTCCAGTCTCCCATTGGCAAGAGGTACTTTCTGATGCGCTCCATTCAATCCAGTCCCTCCTGTGTATGGCAACCAACGCTACCCCACATGAGCAGATGTTAGCCTTCCCTAGGAAGTCTTCCTCTGGGACCTCATTGCCGTCTTGGTTGACGTACTCAAGACCTGTCCTCCTGCGGCGGCATGTTAGGACCCGCAAGTCCGACCCTTTGGTTGAACAGGTCCATCTCCTCCACGCCAACCCTCAATATGCCTATGTAGCATATCCTGCCGGGCGAGAGGACACGGTCTTTATCCGAGATCTGGCGCCTGCAGGGGACCTGGAAACCCCCGTCGCTCCCGCACCCCTGGTTAGGGTTCCTTTGCCCATTCTCTCCCCTCCTGACACGGCGCGGGCAGTATCGGGACCGCCACTTAATCCTCTTACTCCCGTGTACAGCTTGCCTGAGTCCAGGAGATTGTCGCCACCTCGAGGTCCACCCGTCCGTGAGGAACTGGAGGAGTCACTAGACACCACCTTGGAGAGAGGGACACCACGGTCACCAGAACCGGCGCTACCGCCAGTGCTGCGGAGGTCGCAGAGACGGTGCGGACCTCTGATACGACTGAACTTGTGAATATATGGACAGTTCGTACTGTTTTTTTTGCCCCATCGGCCTTTGTTTTTAAAGGAGGGATGAATGTGGTGAACCATAGATGGTTACCACTATGGGTACTGAACCATAGATGGTTATCACTATGGGTACTTGTACATATGTTACTCTTGTTACTGTTGGGGTTAGGGTTGGGGTGTTCCACCTGTTGGCATTGTTCTGTGGTACACTCCGGTTGGCTCCACCTTCCTATAGGAGTATAAAGGTCACTGCACTTCCTAGTGACTCTTTAGTCTGGGATTGTATTGTTAAGCAGTATGCTCCATTATTATTGCTAATAAAAGCCTTTATTTCCCGGGTACGATCCAGCCTCCCGAGTGAATTAATCGTGTATCACACTGTAAATACACTACAGCCACTGTACACACACTGCAGCCACTGTAAATACACTACAGCCACTGTACGCACACTGCAGCCACTGTACACACACTGCAGCCACTGTAAATACACTACAGCCACTGTACGCACACTGCAGCCACTGTACACACACTGCAACCACTGTATACACACTGCAGCCACTGTACACACACTGCAGCCACTGTACACACACTGCAGCCACTGTACACACACTGCAGCCACTGTACACACACTGCAACCACTGTACACGCACTGCAGCCACTGTACATGCACTGCAACCACTGTATACACACTGCAGCCACTGTACACACACTGCAGCCACTGTACACACACTGCAGCCACTGTACATGCACTGCAACCACTGTATACACACTGCAGCCACTGTACACACACTGCAGCCACTGTACATGCACTGCAGCCACTGTACACGCACTGCAACCACTGTACACGCACTGCAGCCACTGTACATGCACTGCAACCACTGTATACACACTGCAGCCACTGTACACACACTGCAGCCACTGTATACACACTGCAGCCACTGTACACACACTGCAGCCACTGTACACACACTGCAGCCACTGTACATGCACTGCAACCACTGTATACACACTGCAGCCACTGTATACACACTGCAGCCACTGTACATGCACTGCAACCACTGTATACACACTGCAACCACTGTACACACACTGCAGCCACTGTACACGCACTGCAACCACTGTACACACACTGCAGCCACTGTACACGCACTGCAACCACTGTACACACACTGCAGCCACTGTACATGCACTGCAACCACTGTATACACACTGCAGCCACTGTACACGCACTGCAACCACTGTACACGCACTGCAGCCACTGTACATGCACTGCAACCACTGTATACACACTGCAGCCACTGTACACACACTGCAGCCACTGTATACACACTGCAGCCACTGTACACACACTGCAGCCACTGTACACACACTGCAGCCACTGTACATGCACTGCAACCACTGTATACACACTGCAGCCACTGTATACACACTGCAGCCACTGTACATACACTGCAGCCACTGTACACACACTGCAGCCACTGTACACACACTGCAGCCACTGTACACACACTGCAGCCACTGTACATGCACTGCAGCCACAGTACATGCACTGCAGCCACTGTACACGCACTGCAACCACTGTACACGCACTGCAGCCACTGTACACACACTGCAGCCACTGTACACGCACTGCAGCCACTGTACACACACTGCAGCCACTGTACACGCACTGCAACCACTGTACACGCACTGCAGCCACTGTACACACACTGCAGCCACTGTACACGCACTGCAGCCACTGTACACACACTGCAGCCACTGTACACACACTGCAGCCACTGCACATGCACTGCAACCACTGTACACACACTGCAACCACTGTATACACACTGCAGCCACTGTACACACACTGCAGCCACAGTACATACACCGCAATTTCAGTGAACATGCCATAACCACAATAGATCCTGGAACCTGGCAGCAGTCACTCATGGTCAACAAAAAGCCGTGGTGAACATGAAACTCCTTGCTGCCACAGGAATGCTCCTCCTCATCGAGTTGTCCCACATAGCAAAGGAACAGAAAGAAGCAACAAGTCCAAAGATGTGTGGGTTGGCTGGATTGGCTATGCTAAATTGCTCCTTAGTGTCCGGGGGATTGGCAGGGTAAATACGTGGGGTTACGGGGATAGGGCCTGGGTGGGATTGTCATTGGTGCAGACTCAATGGGCCGAATGGCCTCCTGCACTGTAGGGATTCTATGATTCTAAGCCATGAGCAAGACGTTTGTCCATTTCTCAAGAAAGGAGGTAGAGTAGCAGCAACCACCAATGAATGCAAAGGCCAAACAAAGGAATGGAGGAAAGAATGAAAGCATACCGGATGCAAGCCCAACCTGGAAGAACCAGCAACAACAGAGCCTATCACTCCTCCAACAGAACACCAGATGTGATTTAAAAGGGTTTTATGGCCTCCAGACCACCTGAACCTTTTAATTCAAGGACTTGAAGGGGGGCGATGGGGGAGTGATAATTTTTTTAGTAGCGATAATGTTTTAACATTGTTAATGTAGTAGTGATATTGTAATAATAACAGTGTAAATATATGAGACTGATAACAAAATAAGGCATGAAGTAAACTAGTATAACACCATAAACATTGGATAAAGACTTGGGTGAAGGTGTAGCAAAGGGTTTGACATGTCAGGGTTAATGTGGGACTGAATACAGTACCACCCACAGAATGATATAAAAAGGCACATGACCCAGACCCAGGGGTTAGTGTAGCATTGAGCAAAGACGTGTGAAGATCTAAGCAAAGAGATAGCTCCTAGTTTGTGCCCTTTACTCTACCTAGTTCTAGTAGTTAACCTAGTGAAGACTACGAAGACTTCCTTAAGACATACTAGTCTGTCACCAGCACCCAACAATATTCAACCTCAACGTTACCCAATTAATGTTATTATAAAGTTTCAGGGCGGGATTTTCCCACGCTCGCCCCGAAATCAGAAAATCTCGCTCGGAGTCAACAGACCTTTCCATGGTCTGCCCCTAGCCCACTACGATTCCCGTGACAGGCGGGATGGGAAAATTCACCCCTAAGTTTATTAGTGTCACACGTAGGCTTACAGAAGTTACTGAGAAAATCCCCTAGTCACCACTCCGGCGCTTGTTCGGGTACACTGAGGGAGAATTTAGCATGACCAATGAACCTAACCAGCACGTCTTTCAGACTGTGGGAGAAAACCGGAGCACCCGGAGGAAACCCACGCAGGCACAGGGAGAATGTGCAGACTCCGCACAGACAGTGACCTCAAGCTGGGAATCGAACCCTGGCCCCTGGCACTGTGAGGCAGCAATGCTAACCACTCTGCCACCATTATTTTCACAGAGCTTCACTGCAGCGTTAATGTAAGCTTACATATGACACTGATAAATAAACTTTACTTCACTTTTTTTAAATTCAGTAAATCATAAAATTATTTGTGGTTCTGCTGTAAATATACAACAGATGTTACGACATAGATTGGTTAATAAAACAGATACAAGACGTGACGCTGGACAAGGGAAGCTGGGTTAAACATGGTTTATGTAACATTTAAGATACTCCTGGTATTTACTGGCAGATGGATTACTGTTACTGTGGCAACTCTGGTGCAATTCTGGAACCAAAGTGAACATAATTATATATAATTAAAATATGAAATATGAGTTTGCATGTTAAAAGCAACATTCTATTTAATTGGAAAACTAATCATCCTTCGAAGCATATCATTACAGATGATAAGAAAATGCTGTCGTTCTACCAGGTCATTTTGAAACCACTAAAGTGTCGGTCATGAATGGAAACTTGTTGCATCGCTGAACACACTGTAAAACATTGTCAACCCACAGCAAGCTTGGAAACAAAATTACTTCCAATTTAATGCGACAAGATATAATTTCCACAGTTCAAATTTGAACGTTCCAACATAATGCTACACGGAACCTTCAATTTAAGGCAATCCTGTAAGAAAAACAACTGCTCCTTTTAAATATGTTTTTGCCAACGCAAGTTCATTCGCCCAATGAATTTTCAAAAGCCACCAGTGTAGCTCCATCTTACATGATTCTTTTAAGTTTAAGTTTATTTATTAGTGTCACAAGCATGCTTACATTAACACTGCAATGAAGTTACTGTGAAAATCCCCTAGTCGCCACACTCCGGCGCCTGTTTGGGTACACTGAAGGAGAATTTAGCATGGCCAGTGCACCTAACCAGCACGTCTTTCGGACTGTGGGAGGAAACTGGAGCACCCGGAGGAAACCTACACAGACACGGGGAGAATGTGCAGACTCCGCACGGTGACCCAAGCCGGGAATCGAACCCGGGTCCCTGGCGCTGTGAGGCAGCAGTGCTAACCACTGTGCCACCCACAAAAGTTTATTTATCTGTTAGTCACAACTAAGTCTTACATTAACACTGTGATGTGCATCAATTGGACACGAGGCTCGAAGCTTCGGTAAAAGAAGGCTTTTATTAACTAACAATGGAACTATCAGAACTTTAACACTCTATCCCAGACTGAAGGGGTCCCGTCCGAGCAGGAGGTCTTATACCTCTCCCAGAGGCGGAGCCCGACTGGGATGTGCCACAACAGTAACAATCACAGGTGTATCAATCCCACCCTAGCCCAACAACAACATTAGTACAATCCCACAGTAACCTATATACATTCCCATAGTGCTGGCCAGCCCTGGCCCAGTACTATCCAGTGGGAACCAACGATGGTTCACCACACACTGTAATGAAGTTACTGTGAAATTCCCCTAGTTGTCACAGTCCGGCGCCTGTTCAGGTCAATGCACCTAACCAGCACATCTTTCAGAATGTGGGAGGAAACTGGAGCACCCGCAGGAAACCCACGCAAACACAGGGAGAACGTGCAGACACCGCACAGACAGTGACCCAAGCTGGGAATCAAACCCGGGTCCCTGGCGCTGTGAGGCAGTAGTGCTAACCAGTGTGCCATTCTGGATCTTGAGATAACTTACAAAAAGAATGATTGCAAAATCTCATGCATTAAACAGGGTCATACTTAATTGTTTTGCACCTTTGCTGAATGTTGTAAGGACAGAATAAATTCCTGCCTCATTTGATCCCTACTCAAGTAAAACAATGAAGCCAATGTCAGGACTAGGTCAACAACAGTAACAAACTGTGGAGATCATGCAATTTACACCAGCCTTCTCAAAAGTTGTCATTTACATTGATTTGTGGCTGCGATTTTCCGGCTGCATTGCGCCTGGTACAGATCGCGCTAATCTGGGAAAATTGCCTGCAGGCCTTAGGAGGGGTTTTGCACCTGGTGCCAAATGTTTGCTATCTTCCTGGTCCCTTTCTGCTGTTGTGAACCAGATCTCACCCAGAAAGAGAGTACAAGGCTGATTAACATGAGATTTGCTTGATTTCAATCTGATTAGCGAGTTTGGCACATGGTCATCCCTCCCCTCCTGGAATGTTCCCCCCCACCCCCACCCCCCCCCCCCCCTCCCAA